>NW_026893611.1:0-300000 GCF_032452875.1 Bos javanicus | reverse complement strand
AGTTCCATGATTATAGCCTGCTGACTGATTCGTGCCTACTCAGCTCTTTGTTCATTGCCTCCAGAGGCACATGATCAGTGTGTGATAGCAAACATGATCAGCACATGATCAGTGCATGATAAGCCACGTGATCAGTGCATGATCAATTATGTGATCAGTGCATGATCAGTCATGTGATCAGTGCATGGTAGCTGCGTGATCAGTGCATGATCAGCCACGTGATCAGTGCATGATAGCCACGTGATCAGTGCATGATCAGTCACGTGATCAGTGCATGATCAGTCACGTGATCAGTGCATGATCAGTCACGTGATCAGTGCATGATCAGTCACGTGATCAGTGCATGATCAGTCACGTGATCAGTGCATGTAGCTACGTGATCAGTGCATGATCAGCCACGTGATCAGTGCATGATAGCCACGTGATCAGTGCATGATAGCCACGTGATCAGTGCATGATCAGTCACGTGATCGTGTGTGATCAGCCACGTGATCAGTGCATGATAGCCACGTGATCAGTGCATGATAGCCACGTGATCAGTGCATGATCAGTCACGTGATCAGTGCATGATCAGTCACGTGATCAGTGCATGATCAGCCACGTGATCAGTGCATGATCAGCCACGTGATCAGTGCATGATCAATCACGTGATCAGTGCATGATCAGTCACGTGATCAGTGCATGATAGCTACGTGATCAGTGCATGATCAGCCACGTGATCAGTGCATGATAGCCACGTGATCAGTGCATGATCAGCCACGTGATCAGTGCATGATCAGCCACGTGATCAGTGCATGATCAGTCACGTGATCATGTGTGATCAGCCACGTGATCAGTGCATGATCAGCCACGTGATCAGTGCATGATCAATTACGTGATCAGTGCATGATCAGTCACGTGACCAGTACATGGTTGCTACGTGATCAGTGCATGATCAGCCACGTGATCAGTGCATGATAGCCACGTGATCAGTGCATGATCAGTCACGTGATCAGTGCATGATCAGTCACGTGATCAGTGCATGATCATTCACGTGATCAGTGCATGATCAGTCACGTGATCAGTGCATGATAGCTACGTGATCAGTGCATGACAGCCACGTGATCAGTGCATGATAGCCACGTGATCAGTGCATGATCAGTCACGTGATCAGTGTATGATCAGCCACGTGATCAGTGCATGATCAGTCACGTGATCAGTGCATGATATAGACGTGATCAGTGCATGATCAGTCACGTGATCAGTGCATGATAGCCACGTGATCAGTGCATGATCAGTCACGTGATCAGTGCATGATCAGTCACGTGACCAGTACATGGTAGCTACGTGATCATGCATGATCAGCCACGTGATCAGTGCATGATAGCCACGTGATCAGTGCATGATCAGTCACGTGATCAGTGCATGATCAGTCACGTGATCAGTGCATGATCAGCCACGTGATCAGTGCATGATCAGTCACGTGATCAGTGCATGATCAGCCACGTGATCAGTGCATGATAGCCACGTGATCAGTGCATGATCAGTCACGTGATCAGTGCATGATCAGTCACGTGATCAGTGCATGATCAGCCACGTGATCAGTGCATGATCAGTCACGTGATCAGTGCATGATCAGCCACGTGATCAGTGCATGATAGCCACGTGATCAGTGCATGATCAGTCACGTGATCAGTGCATGATCAGTCACGTGATCAGTGCATGATCAGCCACGTGATCAGTGCATGATCAGCCACGTGATCAGTGCATGATCAGCCACGTGATCAGTGCATGATCAGTCACGTGATCAGTGCATGATCAGTCACGTGATCAGTGTATGATCAGCCACGTGAACAGTGCATGCTCAGTCACGTGATCAGGGCCTGCTGAGCTGCGTGATTACTGTCTGCTCATCTGCTTGACAATTGCCAGCTGAGCTGCACGATTCCTGCCTGTCATCTGCTTGACAATTGCCAGCTGTGCTGCGTAATTCCTGCCTGCTCAGCTGCTTGATTATTGCCAGCTGAGCAGCATGATTTCTCACAGCTGAGTTCCATGATTATTGCCTGCTGACTGATTCGTGCCTACTCAGCTCTTTGTTCATTGCCTCCAGAGGCACATGATCAGTGTATGATAGCAAACATGATCAGCGCATGATCAGTCACATGATCAGTGCATGATAAGCCACGTGATCAGTGCATGATCAGTCATGTGATCAGTGCATGATCAGTCACGTGATCAGTGCATGATAGCTGCGTGATCAGTGCATGATCAGCCACGTGATCAGTGCATGATAGCCACGTGATCAGTGCATGATCAGTCACGTGATCAGTGCATGATCAGTCACGTGATCAGTGCATGATCAGTCACGTGATCAGTGCATGATCAGTCACGTGATCAGTGCATGATCAGTCACGTGATCAGTGCATGATAGCTACGTGATCATTGCATGATCAGCCACGTGATCAGTGCATGATAGCCACGTGATCAGTGCATGATCAGTCACGTGATCAGTGCATGATCAGTCACGTGATCAGTGCATGATCAGTCACGTGATCAGTACATGAAGCTACGTGATCAGTGCATGATCAGCCACGTGATCAGTGCATGATAGCCACGTGATCAGTGCATGATCAGTCACGTGATCAGTGCATGATCAGTCACGTGATCAGTGCATGATAGCTGCGTGATCATGCATGATCAGCCACGTGATCAGTGCATGATAGCCACGTGATCAGTGCATGATCAGTCACGTGATCAGTGCATGATCAGTCACGTGATCAGTGCATGATCAGCCACGTGATCAGTGCATGATCAGCCGTGATCAGTGCATGATCAGCCACGTGATCAGTGCATGATAGCCACGTGATCAGTGCATGATCAGTCACGTGATCAGTGCATGATCAGTCACGTGATCAGTGCATGATCAGTCACGTGATCAGTGCATGATCAGTCACGTGATCAGTGCATGATAGCCACGTGATCAGTGCATGATCAGCCACGTGATCAGTGCATGATAGCCACGTGATCAGTGCATGATAGCCACGTGATCAGTGCATGATCAGTCACGTGATCAGTGCATGATCAGCCACGTGATCAGTGCATGATCAGCCACGTGATCAGTGCATGATAGCCACGTGATCAGTGCATGATCAGTCACGTGATCAGTGCATGATCAGTCACGTGATAGTGCATGATCAGCCACGTGATCAGTGCATGATGAGCCACGTGATCAGTGCATGATCAATTACGTGATCAGTGCATGATCAGTCACGTGATCAGTGCATGATAGCTACGTGATCAGTGCATGATCAGCCACGTGATCAGTGCATGATAGCCACGTGATCAGTGCATGATCAGCCACGTGATCAGTGCATGATCAGCCACGTGATCAGTGCATGATCAGTCACGTGATCATGTGTGATCAGCCACGTGATCAGTGCATGATCAGCCACGTGATCAGTGCATGATCAATTACGTGATCAGTGCATGATCAGTCACGTGATCAGTACATGGTAGCTACGTGATCAGTGCATGATCAGCCACGTGATCAGTGCATGATAGCCACGTGATCAGTGCATGATCAGTCACGTGATCAGTGCATGATCAGTCACGTGATCAGTGCATGATCATTCACGTGATCAGTGCATGATCAGTCACGTGATCAGTGCATGATAGCTACGTGATCAGTGCATGATCAGCCACGTGATCAGTGCATGATAGCCACGTGATCAGTGCATGATCAGTCACGTGATCAGTGTATGATCAGCCACGTGATCAGTGCATGATCAGTCACGTGATCAGTGCATGATATAGACGTGATCAGTGCATGATCAGTCACGTGATCAGTGCATGATAGCCACGTGATCAGTGCATGATCAGTCACGTGATCAGTGCATGATCAGTCACGTGACCAGTACATGGTAGCTACGTGATCATGCATGATCAGCCACGTGATCAGTGCATGATAGCCACGTGATCAGTGCATGATCAGTCACGTGATCAGTGCATGATCAGTCACGTGATCAGTGCATGATCAGCCACGTGATCAGTGCATGATCAGTCACGTGATCAGTGCATGATCAGCCACGTGATCAGTGCATGATAGCCACGTGATCAGTGCATGATCAGTCACGTGATCAGTGCATGATCAGTCACGTGATCAGTGCATGATCAGCCACGTGATCAGTGCATGATCAGTCACGTGATCAGTGCATGATCAGCCACGTGATCAGTGCATGATCAGCCACGTGATCAGTGCATGATCAGTCACGTGATCAGTGCATGATCAGTCACGTGATCAGTGCATGATCAGCCACGTGATCAGTGCATGATCAGCCACGTGATCAGTGCATGATCAGCCACGTGATCAGTGCATGATCAGTCACGTGATCAGTGCATGATCAGTCACGTGATCAGTGTATGATCAGCCACGTGAACAGTGCATGCTCAGTCACGTGATCAGGGCCTGCTGAGCTGCGTGATTACTGTCTGCTCATCTGCTTGACAATTGCCAGCTGAGCTGCACGATTCCTGCCTGTCATCTGCTTGACAATTGCCACTGTGCTGCGTAATTCCTGCCTGCTCAGCTGCTTGATTATTGCCAGCTGAGCAGCATGATTTCTCACAGCTGAGTTCCATGATTATTGCCTGCTGACTGATTCGTGCCTACTCAGCTCTTTGTTCATTGCCTCCAGAGGCACATGATCAGTGTATGATACCAAACATGATCAGCGCATGATCAGTCACATGATCAGTGCATGATAAGCCACGTGATCAGTGCATGATCAGTCATGTGATCAGTGCATGATCAGTCACGTGATCAGTGCATGGTAGCTGCGTGATCAGTGCATGATCAGCCACGTGATCAGTGCATGATAGCCACGTGATCAGTGCATGATCAGTCACGTGATCAGTGCATGATCAGTCACGTGATCAGTGCATGATCAGTCACGTGATCAGTGCATGATCAGTCACGTGATCAGTGCATGATCAGTCACGTGATCAGTGCATGATAGCTACGTGATCATTGCATGATCAGCCACGTGATCAGTGCATGATAGCCACGTGATCAGTGCATGATCAGTCACGTGATCAGTGCATGATCAGTCACGTGATCAGTGCATGATCAGTCACGTGATCAGTACATGAAGCTACGTGATCAGTGCATGATCAGCCACGTGATCAGTGCATGATAGCCACGTGATCAGTGCATGATCAGTCACGTGATCAGTGCATGATCAGTCACGTGATCAGTGCATGATAGCTGCGTGATCAGTGCATGATCAGCCACGTGATCAGTGCATGATAGCCACGTGATCAGTGCATGATCAGTCACGTGATCAGTGCATGATCAGTCACGTGATCAGTGCATGATCAGTCACGTGATCAGTGCATGATAGCCACGTGATCAGTGCATGATCAGCCACGTGATCAGTGCATGATAGCCACGTGATCAGTGCATGATCAGTCACGTGATCAGTGCATGATCAGCCACGTGATCAGTGCATGATAGCCACGTGATCAGTGCATGATAGCCACGTGATCAGTGCATGATCAGTCACGTGATCAGTGCATGATCAGTCACGTGATCAGTGCATGATCAGTCACGTGATCAGTGCATGATCAGCCACGTGATCAGTGCATGATAGCCACGTGATCAGTGCATGATCAGTCACGTGATCAGTGCATGATCAGTCACGTGATCAGTGCATGATCAGCCACGTGATCAGTGCATGATCAGCGACGTGATCAGTGCATGATCAGCCACGTGATCAGTGCATGATCAGCCACGTGATCAGTGCATGATCAGTCACGTGATCAGTACATGATCAGTCACGTGAACAGTGCATGATCATTTACGTGATCAGTGCATGATCAGTCACGTGACCAGTATATGGTAGCTACGTGATCATTCCATGACGAGCCACGTGAGCAGTGCATGATAGCCACGTGATGTGTGCATGATCAGTTACGTGAGCAGTGTATGATCAGCCACGTGATCAGTGCATGATATGTCACGTGACAGGTGTGTGATCAGCCACGTGAACAGTGCATGTTCAGCCACGTGATCAGTGCATGATAGCCACGTGATCAGTGCATGATCAGTTACGTGAGCAGTGTATGATCAGCCACGTGATCAGTGCATGGTCAGACACGTGAACAGTGTATGATCAGCCACGTGATCAGTGCATGATATCCAAGTGATCAGTGCATGATCAATCACGTGATCAGTGTATGATCAGCCACGTGAACAGTGCATGCTCAGTCACGTGATCAGGGCCTGCTGAGCTGCGTGATTACTGTCTGCTCATCTGCTTGACAATTGCCAGCTGAGCTGCACGATTCCTGCCTGTCATCTGCTTGACAATTGCCAGCTGTGCTGCGTAATTCCTGCCTGCTCAGCTGCTTGATTATTGCCAGCTGAGCAGCATGATTCCTCACACCTGAGTTCCATGATTATTGCCTGCTGACTGTTTGATTCGTGCCTACTCAGCTCTTTGTTTATTGCCTCCAGAGGCACATGATCAGTGTATGATAGCAAACATGATCAGCGCATGATCAGTCACATGATCAGCGCCATTAAGTCACGTGATCACTACATGATAGTCATGTGATCAGTCCATGCTCAGTCACGGTATCAGTGCATGATCAGCCACGTGATCAGTGCATGATCTGTCACATGATTAGTGTATGATCATCCACGTGATCAGTGCATGGGCAGTCATGTGATCAGTGCATGATATAGACGTGATCAGTGCATGATCAGTCACGTGATCAGTGCATGATAGCCACGTGATCAGTGCATGATCAGTCACCTGATGGGTGTATGATCATTCACGTGACCTGTACATGGTAGCTACATGATCATTGCATGATCAGCCACGTGAGTAGTGCATGATAGCCACGTGATCAGTGCATGATCAGTCACGTGATCAGTGCATGATCAGTCATGTGACCAGTACATGGTAGCTGCGTGATCATGCATGATCAGCCACGTGAGCAGTGCATGATAGCCACGTGATCAGTGCATGATCAGACACGTGATCAGTGCATGATCAGTCACGTGATCAGTGCATGATCAGCCACGTGATCAGTGCATGATCAGTCACGTGATCAGTGCATGATCAGTCACGTGATCAGTGCATGATAGCCACGTGATCAGTGCATGATCAGCCACGTGATCAGTGCATGATAGCCACGTGATCAGTGCATGATCAGTCACGTGATCAGTGCATGATCAGTCACGTGATCAGTGTGTGATCAGCCACGTGATCAGTGCATGATAGCCACGTGATCAGTGCATGATAGCCACGTGATCAGTGCATGATCAGTCACGTGATCAGTGCATGATAGTCACGTGATCAGTGCATGATCAGTCACGTGATCAGTGCATGATCAGCCACGTGATCAGTGCATGATAGCCACGTGATCAGTGCATGATCAGTCACGTGATCAGTGCATGATCAGTCACGTGATCAGTGCATGATCAGCCACGTGATCAGTGCATGATCAGCCACGTGATCAGTGCATGATCAGCCACGTGATCAGTGCATGATCAGTCACGTGATCAGTGCATGATCAGTCACGTGAACAGTGCATGATCATTTACGTGATCAGTGCATGATCAGTCACGTGACCAGTATATGGTAGCTACGTGATCATTCCATGACGAGCCACTTGAGCAGTGCATGATAGCCACGTGATGTGTGCATGATGAGTTACGTGAGCAGAGTATGATCAGCCACGTGATCAGTGCATGAGTGCCATGTGATCAGTGCATGATATGTCACGTGACAGGTGTGTGATCAGCCACGTGAACAGTGCATGTTCAGCCACGTGATCAGTGCATGATAGCCACGTGATCAGTGCATGATCAGTTACGTGAGCAGTGTATGATCAGCCACGTGATCAGTGCATGGTCAGACACGTGAACAGTGTATGATCAGCCTCGTGATCAGTGCATGATATCCAAGTGATCAGTGCATGATCAATCACGTGATCAGTGTATGATCAGCCACGTGAACAGTGCATGCTCAGTCACGTGATCAGGGCCTGCTGAGCTGCGTGATTACTGTCTGCTCATCTGCTTGACAATTGCCAGCTGAGCTGCACGATTCCTGCCTGTCATCTGCTTGACAATTGCCAGCTGTGCTGCGTAATTCCTGCCTGCTCAGCTGCTTGATTATTGCCAGCTGAGCAGCATGATTCCTCACACCTGAGTTCCATGATTATTGCCTGCTGACTGTTTGATTCGTGCCTACTCAGCTCTTTGTTTATTGCCTCCAGAGGCACATGATCAGTGTATGATAGCAAACATGATCAGCGCATGATCAGTCACATGATCAGCGCCATTAAGTCACGTGATCACTACATGATAGTCATGTGATCAGTCCATGCTCAGTCACGGTATCAGTGCATGATCAGCCACGTGATCAGTGCATGATCTGTCACATGATTAGTGTATGATCATCCACGTGATCAGTGCATGGGCAGTCATGTGATCAGTGCATGATATAGACGTGATCAGTGCATGATCAGTCACGTGATCAGTGCATGATAGCCACGTGATCAGTGCATGATCAGTCACCTGATGGGTGTATGATCATTCACGTGACCTGTACATGGTAGCTACATGATCATTGCATGATCAGCCACGTGAGTAGTGCATGATAGCCACGTGATCACTGCATGATCAGTCACGTGATCAGTGCATGATCAGTCATGTGACCAGTACATGGTAGCTGCGTGATCATGCATGATCAGCCACGTGAGCAGTGCATGATAGCCACGTGATCAGTGCATGATCAGTCACGTGATCAGTGCATGATCAGTCACGTGATCAGTGCATGATCAGCCACGTGATCAGTGCATGATCAGCCACGTGATCAGTGCATGATCAGTCACGTGATCAGTGCATGATAGCCACGTGATCAGTGCATGATCAGCCACGTGATCAGTGCATGATAGCCACGTGATCAGTGCATGATCAGTCACGTGATCAGTGCATGATCAGTCACGTGATCAGTGCATGATCAGCCACGTGATCAGTGCATGATAGCCACGTGATCAGTGCATGATAGCCACGTGATCAGTGCATGATCAGTCACGTGATCAGTGCATGATAGTCACGTGATCAGTGCATGATCAGTCACGTGATCAGTGCATGATCAGCCACGTGATCAGTGCATGATAGCCACGTGATCAGTGCATGATCAGTCACGTGATCAGTGCATGATCAGTCACGTGATCAGTGCATGATCAGCCACGTGATCAGTGCATGATCAGCCACGTGATCAGTGCATGATCAGCCACGTGATCAGTGCATGATCAGTCACGTGATCAGTGCATGATCAGTCACGTGAACAGTGCATGATCATTCACGTGATCAGTGCATGATCAGTCACGTGACCAGTATATGGTAGCTACGTGATCATTCCATGACGAGCCACGTGAGCAGTGCATGATAGCCACGTGATGTGTGCATGATCAGTTACGTGAGCAGAGTATGATCAGCCACGTGATCAGTGCATGAGTGCCACGTGATCAGTGCATGATATGTCACGTGACAGGTGTGTGATCAGCCACGTGAACAGTGCATGTTCAGCCACGTGATCAGTGCATGATAGCCACGTGATCAGTGCATGATCAGTTACGTGAGCAGTGTATGATCAGCCACGTGATCAGTGCATGGTCAGACACGTGAACAGTGTATGATCAGCCACGTGATCAGTGCATGATATCCAAGTGATCAGTGCATGATCAATCACGTGATCAGTGTATGATCAGCCACGTGAACAGTGCATGCTCAGTCACGTGATCAGGGCCTGCTGAGCTGCGTGATTACTGTCTGCTCATCTGCTTGACAATTGCCAGCTGAGCTGCACGATTCCTGCCTGTCATCTGCTTGACAATTGCCAGCTGTGCTGCGTAATTCCTGCCTGCTCAGCTGCTTGATTATTGCCAGCTGAGCAGCATGATTCCTCACACCTGAGTTCCATGATTATTGCCTGCTGACTGTTTGATTCGTGCCTACTCAGCTCTTTGTTTATTGCCTCCAGAGGCACATGATCAGTGTATGATAGCAAACATGATCAGCGCATGATCAGTCACATGATCAGCGCCATTAAGTCACGTGATCACTACATGATAGTCATGTGATCAGTCCATGCTCAGTCACGGTATCAGTGCATGATCAGCCACGTGATCAGTGCATGATCTGTCACATGATTAGTGTATGATCATCCACGTGATCAGTGCATGGGCAGTCATGTGATCAGTGCATGATATAGACGTGATCAGTGCATGATCAGTCTCGTGATCAGTGCATGATAGCCACGTGATCAGTGCATGATCAGTCACCTGATGGGTGTATGATCATTCACGTGACCTGTACATGGTAGCTACATGATCATTGCATGATCAGCCACGTGAGTAGTGCATGATAGCCACGTGATCAGTGCATGATCAGTCACGTGATCAGTGCATGATCAGTCACGTGATCAGTGCATGATCAGTCACGTGATCAGTGCATGATCAGTCACGTGACCAGTGCATGATAGCCACGTGATCAGTGCATGATCAGCCACGTGATCAGTGCATGATAGCCACGTGATCAGTGCATGATCAGTCACGTGATCAGTGCATGATCAGTCACGTGATCAGTGCATGGTAGCTGCGTGATCAGTGCATGATCAGCCACGTGATCAGTGCATGATCAGCCACGTGATCAGTGCATGATCAGCCACGTGATCAGTGCATGATCAGTCACGTGATCAGTGCATGATCAGCCACGTGATCAGTGCATGATCAGCCACGTGATCAGTGCATGTCAGCCACGTGATCAGTGCATGATAGCCACGTGATCAGTGCATGATCAGCCACGTGATCAGTGCATGATCAGTCACGTGATCAGTGTATGATCAGCCACGTGAACAGTGCATGCTCAGTCACGTGATCAGGGCCTGCTGAGCTGCGTGATTACTGTCTGCTCATCTGCTTGACAATTGCCAGCTGAGCTGCACGATTCCTGCCTGTCATCTGCTTGACAATTGCCAGCTGTGCTGCGTAATTCCTGCCTGCTCAGCTGCTTGATTATTGCCAGCTGAGCAGCATGATTTCTCACAGCTGAGTTCCATGATTATTGCCTGCTGACTGATTCCTGCCTACTCAGCTCTTTGTTCATTGCCTCCAGAGGCACATGATCAGTGTATGACACCAAACATGATCAGCACATGATCAGTGCATGATAAGCCACGTGATCAGTGCATGATCAATTATGTGATCAGTGCATGATCAGTCATGTGATCAGTACATGGTAGCTGCGTGATCATTGCATGATCAGCCACGTGATCAGTGCATGATAGCCACGTGATCAGTGCATGATCAGTCACGTGATCAGTGCATGATCAGTCACGTGATCAGTGCATGATCAGTCACGTGATCAGTGCATGATCAGTCACGTGATCAGTGCATGATCAGTCACGTGATCAGTGCATGATAGCTACGTGATCAGTGCATGATCAGCCACGTGATCAGTGCATGATAGCCACGTGATCAGTGCATGATCAGTCACGTGATCAGTGCATGATCAGTCACGTGACCAGTACATGAAGCTACGTGATCAGTGCATGATCAGCCACGTGATCAGTGCATGATAGCCACGTGATCAGTGCATGATCAGTCACGTGATCAGTGCATGATCAGTCACGTGATCAGTGCATGGTAGCTGCGTGATCAGTGCATGATCAGCCACGTGATCAGTGCATGATAGCCACGTGATCAGTGCATGATCAGTCACGTGATCAGTGCATGATCAGTCACGTGATCAGTGCATGATCAGTCACGTGATCAGTGCATGATAGCCACGTGATCAGTGCATGATCAGCCACGTGATCAGTGCATGATAGCCACGTGATCAGTGCATGATCAGTCACGTGATACGTGTGTGATCAGCCACGTGATCAGTGCATGATAGCCACGTGATCAGTGCATGATAGCCACGTGATCAGTGCATGATCAGTCACGTGATCAGTGCATGATCAGTCACGTGATCAGTGCATGATCAGTCACGTGATCAGTGCATGATCAGCCACGTGATCAGTGCATGATAGCCACGTGATCAGTGCATGATCAGTCACGTGATCAGTGCATGATCAGTCACGTGATCAGTGCATGATCAGCCACGTGATCAGTGCATGATCAGCCACGTGATCAGTGCATGATCAGCCACGTGATCAGTGCATGATCAGCCACGTGATCAGTGCATGATCAGTCACGTGATCAGTGCATGATCAGTCACGTGATCAGTGCATGATCAGCCACGTGATCAGTGCATGATCAGTCACGTGATCAGTGCATGATAGCACGTGATCAGTGCATGACAGCCACGTGATCAGTGCATGATAGCCACGTGATCAGTGCATGATCAGTTACGTGATCAGTGTATGATCAGCCACGTGATCAGTGCATGATAGTCACGTGATCAGTGCATGATCAGCCACGTGATCAGTGCATGATCAGCCACGTGATCAGTGCATGATAGCCACGTGATCAGTGCATGATCAGTCACGTGATCAGTGTATGATCAGCCACGTGAACAGTGCATGCTCAGTCACGTGATCAGGGCCTGCTGAGCTGCGTGATTACTGTCTGCTCATCTGCTTGACAATTGCCAGCTGAGCTGCACGATTCCTGCCTGTCATCTGCTTGACAATTGCCAGCTGTGCTGCGTAATTCCTGCCTGCTCAGCTGCTTGATTATTGCCAGCTGAGCAGCATGATTCCTCACACCTGAGTTCCATGATTATTGCCTGCTGACTGTTTGATTCGTGCCTACTCAGCTCTTTGTTTATTGCCTCCAGAGGCACATGATCAGTGTATGATAGCAAACATGATCAGCGCATGATCAGTCACATGATCAGCGCCATTAAGTCACGTGATCACTACATGATAGTCATGTGATCAGTCCATGCTCAGTCACGGTATCAGTGCATGATCAGCCACGTGATCAGTGCATGATCTGTCACATGATTAGTGTATGATCATCCACGTGATCAGTGCATGGGCAGTCATGTGATCAGTGCATGATATAGACGTGATCAGTGCATGATCAGTCACGTGATCAGTGCATGATAGCCACGTGATCAGTGCATGATCAGTCACCTGATGGGTGTATGATCATTCACGTAACCTGTACATGGTAGCTACATGATCATTGCATGATCAGCCACGTGAGTAGTGCATGATAGCCACGTGATCACTGCATGATCAGTCACGTGATCAGTGTGACACCAAACATGATCAGCACGTGATCAGTGCATGATCAGCCACGTGATCAGTGCATGATCAGCCACGTGATCAGTGCATGATCAGTCACGTGATCAGTGCATGATAGCCACGTGATCAGTGCATGATCAGCCACGTGATCAGTGCATGATAGCCACGTGATCAGTGCATGATCAGTCACGTGATCAGTGCATGATCAGTCACGTGATCAGTGCATGATCAGCCACGTGATCAGTGCATGATCAATTACGTGATCAGTGCATGATCAGTCACGTGATCAGTGCATGATAGCCACGTGATCAGTGCATGATCAGCCACGTGATCAGTGCATGATAGCCACGTGATCAGTGCATGATCAGTCACGTGATCAGTGCATGATCAGTCACGTGATCAGTGCATGATCAGCCACGTGATCAGTGCATGATCAGCCACGTGATCAGTGCATGATAGCCACGTGATCAGTGCATGATCAGCCACGTGATCAGTGCATGATCAGCCACGTGATCAGTGCATGATCAGTCACGTGATCAGTGCATGATCAGCCACGTGATCAGTGCATGATAGCCACGTGATCAGTGCATGATCAGCCACGTGATCAGTGCATGATCAGTCACGTGATCAGTGCATGATCAGCCACGTGATCAGTGCATGATAGCCACGTGATCAGTGCATGATCAGTCACGTGATCAGTGCATGATCAGTCACGTGATCAGTGCATGATCAGCCACGTGATCAGTGCATGATCAGCCACGTGATCAGTGCATGATCAGCCACGTGATCAGTGCATGATCAGTCACGTGATCAGTGCATGATCAGTCACGTGATCAGTGTATGATCAGCCACGTGAACAGTGCATGCTCAGTCACGTGATCAGGGCCTGCTGAGCTGCGTGATTACTGTCTGCTCATCTGCTTGACAATTGCCAGCTGAGCTGCACGATTCCTGCCTGTCATCTGCTTGACAATTGCCAGCTGTGCTGCGTAATTCCTGCCTGCTCAGCTGCTTGATTATTGCCAGCTGAGCAGCATGATTTCTCACAGCTGAGTTCCATGATTATTGCCTGCTGACTGATTCGTGCCTACTCAGCTCTTTGTTCATTGCCTCCAGAGGCACATGATCAGTGTATGATAGCAAACATGATCAGTGCATGATCAGTCACATGATCAGTGCATGATAAGCCACGTGATCAGTGCATGATCAGTCATGTGATCAGTGCATGATCAGTCATGTGATCAGTGCATGGTAGCTGCGTGATCAGTGCATGATCAGCCACGTGATCAGTGCATGATAGCCACGTGATCAGTGCATGATCAGTCACGTGATCAGTGCATGATCAGTCACGTGATCAGTGCATGATCAGTCACGTGATCAGTGCATGATCAGCCACGTGATCAGTGCATGATCAGTCACGTGATCAGTGCATGATCAGTCACGTGATCAGTGCATGATCAGTCACGTGATCAGTGCATGATCAGCCACGTGATCAGTGCATGATCAGCCACGTGATCAGTGCATGATAGCCACGTGATCAGTGCATGATCAGTCACGTGATCAGTGCATGATCAGTCACGTGATCAGTGCATGATCAGTCACGTGACCAGTACATGAAGCTACGTGATCAGTGCATGATCAGCCACGTGATCAGTGCATGATAGCCACGTGATCAGTGCATGATCAGTCACGTGATCAGTGCATGATCAGTCACGTGATCAGTGCATGGTAGCTGTGTGATCATGCATGATCAGCCACGTGATCAGTGCATGATAGCCACGTGATCAGTGCATGATCAGTCACGTGATCAGTGCATGATCAGTCACGTGATCAGTGCATGATCAGCCACGTGATCAGTGCATGATCAGCCACGTGATCAGTGCATGATAGCCACGTGATCAGTGCATGATCAGTCACGTGATCAGTGCATGATCAGTCACGTGATCAGTGCATGATCAGTCACGTGATCAGTGCATGATCAGCCACGTGATCAGTGCATGATCAGCCACGTGATCAGTGCATGATCAGTCACGTGATCAGTGCATGATCAGTCACGTGATCAGTGCATGATCAGTCACGTGACCAGTACATGAAGCTACGTGATCATGCATGATCAGCCACGTGAGCAGTGCATGATAGCCACGTGATCAGTGCATGATCAGTCACGTGATCAGTGCATGATCAGTCACGTGATCAGTGCATGGTAGCTGCGTGATCATGCATGATCAGCCACGTGATCAGTGCATGATAGCCACGTGATCAGTGCATGATCAGCCACGTGATCAGTGCATGATCAGTCACGTGATCAGTGCATGATCAGCCACGTGATCAGTGCATGATCAGCCACGTGATCAGTGCATGTCAGCCACGTGATCAGTGCATGATCAGCCACGTGATCAGTGCATGATCAGTCACGTGATCAGTGCATGATCAGTCACGTGATCAGTGTATGATCAGCCACGTGAACAGTGCATGCTCAGTCACGTGATCAGGGCCTGCTGAGCTGCGTGATTACTGTCTGCTCATCTGCTTGACAATTGCCAGCTGAGCTGCACGATTCCTGCCTGTCATCTGCTTGACAATTGCCAGCTGTGCTGCGTAATTCCTGCCTGCTCAGCTGCTTGATTATTGCCAGCTGAGCAGCATGATTCCTCACAGCTGAGTTCCATGATTATTGCCTGCTGACTGATTCGTGCCTACTCAGCTCTTTGTTCATTGCCTCCAGAGGCACATGATCAGTGTATGATAGCAAACATGATCAGCACATGATCAGTGCATGATAAGCCACGTGATCAGTGCATGATCAGTCATGTGATCAGTGCATGATCAGTCATGTGATCAGTGCATGGTAGCTGCGTGATCAGTGCATGATCAGCCACGTGATCAGTGCATGATAGCCACGTGATCAGTGCATGATCAGTCACGTGATCAGTGCATGATCAGTCACGTGATCAGTGCATGATCAGTCACGTGATCAGTGCATGATCAGTCACGTGATCAGTGCATGATCAGTCACGTGATCAGTGCATGATAGCTACGTGATCAGTGCATGATCAGCCACGTGATCAGTGCATGATAGCCACGTGATCAGTGCATGATAGCCACGTGATCAGTGCATGATCAGTCACGTGATAGTGTGTGATCAGCCACGTGATCAGTGCATGATAGCCACGTGATCAGTGCATGATAGCCACGTGATCAGTGCATGATCAGTCACGTGATCAGTGCATGATCAGTCACGTGATAGTGCATGATCAGCCACGTGATCAGTGCATGATCAGCCACGTGATCAGTGCATGATCAATTACGTGATCAGTGCATGATCAGTCACGTGATCAGTGCATGATAGCTACGTGATCAGTGCATGATCAGCCACGTGATCAGTGCATGATAGCCACGTGATCAGTGCATGATAGCCACGTGATCAGTGCATGATCAGCCACGTGATCAGTGCATGATCAGTCACGTGATCATGTGTGATCAGCCACGTGATCAGTGCATGATGAGCCACGTGATCAGTGCATGATCAATTACGTGATCAGTGCATGATCAGTCACGTGACCAGTACATGGTTGCTACGTGATCAGTGCATGATCAGCCACGTGATCAGTGCATGATAGCCACGTGATCAGTGCATGATCAGTCACGTGATCAGTGCATGATCAGTCACGTGATCAGTGCATGATCATTCACGTGATCAGTGCATGATCAGTCACGTGATCAGTATATGGTAGCTACGTGATCATTGCATGACAGCCACGTGATCAGTGCATGATAGCCACGTGATCAGTGCATGATCAGTCACGTGATCAGTGTATGATCAGCCACGTGATCAGTGCATGATCAGTCACGTGATCAGTGCATGATATAGACGTGATCAGTGCATGATCAGTCACGTGATCAGTGCATGATAGCCACGTGATCAGTGCATGATCAGTCACGTGATCAGTGCATGATCAGTCACGTGACCAGTACATGGTAGCTACGTGATCATGCATGATCAGCCACGTGATCAGTGCATGATAGCCACGTGATCAGTGCATGATCAGTCACGTGATCAGTGCATGATCAGTCACGTGATCAGTGCATGATCAGCCACGTGATCAGTGCATGATCAGTCACGTGATCAGTGCATGATCAGCCACGTGATCAGTGCATGATAGCCACGTGATCAGTGCATGATCAGTCACGTGATCAGTGCATGATCAGTCACGTGATCAGTGCATGATCAGCCACGTGATCAGTGCATGATCAGTCACGTGATCAGTGCATGATCAGCCACGTGATCAGTGCATGATCAGCCACGTGATCAGTGCATGATCAGTCACGTGATCAGTGCATGATCAGTCACGTGATCAGTGCATGATCAGCCACGTGATCAGTGCATGATCAGCCACGTGATCAGTGCATGATCAGCCACGTGATCAGTGCATGATCAGTCACGTGATCAGTGCATGATCAGTCACGTGATCAGTGTATGATCAGCCACGTGAACAGTGCATGCTCAGTCACGTGATCAGGGCCTGCTGAGCTGCGTGATTACTGTCTGCTCATCTGCTTGACAATTGCCAGCTGAGCTGCACGATTCCTGCCTGTCATCTGCTTGACAATTGCCAGCTGTGCTGCGTAATTCCTGCCTGCTCAGCTGCTTGATTATTGCCAGCTGAGCAGCATGATTTCTCACAGCTGAGTTCCATGATTATTGCCTGCTGACTGATTCGTGCCTACTCAGCTCTTTGTTCATTGCCTCCAGAGGCACATGATCAGTGTATGATACCAAACATGATCAGCGCATGATCAGTCACATGATCAGTGCATGATAAGCCACGTGATCAGTGCATGATCAGTCATGTGATCAGTGCATGATCAGTCACGTGATCAGTGCATGGTAGCTGCGTGATCAGTGCATGATCAGCCACGTGATCAGTGCATGATAGCCACGTGATCAGTGCATGATCAGTCACGTGATCAGTGCATGATCAGTCACGTGATCAGTGCATGATCAGTCACGTGATCAGTGCATGATCAGTCACGTGATCAGTGCATGATCAGTCACGTGATCAGTGCATGATAGCTACGTGATCAGTGCATGATCAGCCACGTGATCAGTGCATGATAGCCACGTGATCAGTGCATGATCAGTCACGTGATCAGTGCATGATCAGTCACGTGATCAGTGCATGATCAGTCACGTGACCAGTGCATGAAGCTACGTGATCAGTGCATGATCAGCCACGTGATCAGTGCATGATAGCCACGTGATCAGTGCATGATCAGTCACGTGATCAGTGCATGATCAGTCACGTGATCAGTGCATGATAGCTGCGTGATCAGTGCATGATCAGCCACGTGATCAGTGCATGATAGCCACGTGATCAGTGCATGATCAGCCACGTGATCAGTGCATGATCAGTCACGTGATCAGTGCATGATCAGCCACGTGATCAGTGCATGATCAGTCACGTGATCAGTGCATGATCAGCCACGTGATCAGTGCATGATAGCCACGTGATCAGTGCATGATCAGCCACGTGATCAGTGCATGATCAGTCACGTGATCAGTGCATGATCAGTCACGTGATCAGTGCATGATCAGTCACGTGATCAGTGCATGATCAGTCACGTGATCAGTGCATGATCAGTCACGTGATCAGTGCATGATAGCCACGTGATCAGTGCATGATCAGCCACGTGATCAGTGCATGATAGCCACGTGATCAGTGCATGATAGCCACGTGATCAGTGCATGATCAGTCACGTGATCAGTGTGTGATCAGCCACGTGATCAGTGCATGATATCCACGTGATCAGTGCATGATAGCCACGTGATCAGTGCATGATCAGCCACGTGATCAGTGCATGATCAGTCACGTGATCAGTGCATGATCAGCCACGTGATCAGTGCATGATCAGCCACGTGATCAGTGCATGATCAATCACGTGATCAGTGCATGATCAGTCACGTGATCAGTGCATGATAGCTACGTGATCAGTGCATGATCAGCCACGTGATCAGTGCATGATAGCCACGTGATCAGTGCATGATCAGCCACGTGATCAGTGCATGATCAGCCACGTGATCAGTGCATGATCAGTCACGTGATCATGTGTGATCAGCCACGTGATCAGTGCATGATCAGCCACGTGATCAGTGCATGATCAATTACGTGATCAGTGCATGATCAGTCACGTGACCAGTACATGGTAGCTACGTGATCATTGCATGATCAGCCACGTGATCAGTGCATGATAGCCACGTGATCAGTGCATGATCAGTCACGTGATCAGTGCATGATCAGTCACGTGATCAGTGCATGATCATTCACGTGATCAGTGCATGATCAGTCACGTGATCAGTGCATGATAGCTACGTGATCAGTGCATGACAGCCACGTGATCAGTGCATGATAGCCACGTGATCAGTGCATGATCAGTCACGTGATCAGTGTATGATCAGCCACGTGATCAGTGCATGATCAGTCACGTGATCAGTGCATGATATAGACGTGATCAGTGCATGATCAGTCACGTGATCAGTGCATGATAGCCACGTGATCAGTGCATGATCAGTCACGTGATCAGTGCATGATCAGTCACGTGACCAGTACATGGTAGCTACGTGATCATGCATGATCAGCCACGTGATCAGTGCATGATAGCCACGTGATCAGTGCATGATCAGTCACGTGATCAGTGCATGATCAGTCACGTGATCAGTGCATGATCAGCCACGTGATCAGTGCATGATCAGTCACGTGATCAGTGCATGATCAGCCACGTGATCAGTGCATGATAGCCACGTGATCAGTGCATGATCAGTCACGTGATCAGTGCATGATCAGTCACGTGATCAGTGCATGATCAGCCACGTGATCAGTGCATGATCAGTCACGTGATCAGTGCATGATCAGCCACGTGATCAGTGCATGATCAGCCACGTGATCAGTGCATGATCAGTCACGTGATCAGTGCATGATCAGTCACGTGATCAGTGCATGATCAGCCACGTGATCAGTGCATGATCAGCCACGTGATCAGTGCATGATCAGCCACGTGATCAGTGCATGATCAGTCACGTGATCAGTGCATGATCAGTCACGTGATCAGTGTATGATCAGCCACGTGAACAGTGCATGCTCAGTCACGTGATCAGGGCCTGCTGAGCTGCGTGATTACTGTCTGCTCATCTGCTTGACAATTGCCAGCTGAGCTGCACGATTCCTGCCTGTCATCTGCTTGACAATTGCCACTGTGCTGCGTAATTCCTGCCTGCTCAGCTGCTTGATTATTGCCAGCTGAGCAGCATGATTTCTCACAGCTGAGTTCCATGATTATTGCCTGCTGACTGATTCGTGCCTACTCAGCTCTTTGTTCATTGCCTCCAGAGGCACATGATCAGTGTATGACACCAAACATGATCAGCGCATGATCAGTCACATGATCAGTGCATGATAAGCCACGTGATCAGTGCATGATCAGTCATGTGATCAGTGCATGATCAGTCACGTGATCAGTGCATGGTAGCCACGTGATCAGTGCATGATCAGCCACGTGATCAGTGCATGATAGCCACGTGATCAGTGCATGATCAGTCACGTGATCAGTGCATGATCAGTCACGTGATCAGTGCATGATCAGTCACGTGATCAGTGCATGATCAGTCACGTGATCAGTGCATGATCAGTCACGTGATCAGTGCATGATAGCTACGTGATCAGTGCATGATCAGCCACGTGATCAGTGCATGATAGCCACGTGATCAGTGCATGATCAGTCACGTGATCAGTGCATGATCAGTCACGTGATCAGTGCATGATCAGTCACGTGACCAGTACATGAAGCTACGTGATCAGTGCATGATCAGCCACGTGATCAGTGCATGATAGCCACGTGATCAGTGCATGATCAGTCACGTGATCAGTGCATGATCAGTCACGTGATCAGTGCATGATAGCTGCGTGATCAGTGCATGATCAGCCACGTGATCAGTGCATGATAGCCACGTGATCAGTGCATGATCAGTCACGTGATCAGTGCATGATCAGTCAGTGATCAGTGCATGATCAGTCACGTGATCAGTGCATGATAGCCACGTGATCAGTGCATGATCAGCCACGTGATCAGTGCATGATAGCCACGTGATCAGTGCATGATCAGTCACGTGATCAGTGTGTGATCAGCCACGTGATCAGTGCATGATAGCCACGTGATCAGTGCATGATAGCCACGTGATCAGTGCATGATCAGTCACGTGATCAGTGCATGATCAGTCACGTGATCAGTGCATGATCAGTCACGTGATCAGTGCATGATCAGCCACGTGATCAGTGCATGATAGCCACGTGATCAGTGCATGATCAGTCACGTGATCAGTGCATGATCAGTCACGTGATCAGTGCATGATCAGCCACGTGATCAGTGCATGATCAGCGACGTGATCAGTGCATGATCAGCCACGTGATCAGTGCATGATCAGCCACGTGATCAGTGCATGATCAGTCACGTGATCAGTGCATGATCAGTCACGTGAACAGTGCATGATCATTTACGTGATCTGTGCATGATCAGTCACGTGACCAGTATATGGTAGCTACGTGATCATTCCATGACGAGCCACGTGAGCAGTGCATGATAGCCACGTGATGTGTGCATGATCAGTTACGTGAGCAGTATGATCAGCCACGTGATCAGTGCATGATATGTCACGTGACAGGTGTGTGATCAGCCACGTGAACAGTGCATGTTCAGCCACGTGATCAGTGCATGATAGCCACGTGATCAGTGCATGATCAGTTACGTGAGCAGTGTATGATCAGCCACGTGATCAGTGCATGGTCAGACACGTGAACAGTGTATGATCAGCCACGTGATCAGTGCATGATATCCAAGTGATCAGTGCATGATCAATCACGTGATCAGTGTATGATCAGCCACGTGAACAGTGCATGCTCAGTCACGTGATCAGGGCCTGCTGAGCTGCGTGATTACTGTCTGCTCATCTGCTTGACAATTGCCAGCTGAGCTGCACGATTCCTGCCTGTCATCTGCTTGACAATTGCCAGCTGTGCTGCGTAATTCCTGCCTGCTCAGCTGCTTGATTATTGCCAGCTGAGCAGCATGATTCCTCACACCTGAGTTCCATGATTATTGCCTGCTGACTGTTTGATTCGTGCCTACTCAGCTCTTTGTTTATTGCCTCCAGAGGCACATGATCAGTGTATGATAGCAAACATGATCAGCGCATGATCAGTCACATGATCAGCGCCATTAAGTCACGTGATCACTACATGATAGTCATGTGATCAGTCCATGCTCAGTCACGGTATCAGTGCATGATCAGCCACGTGATCAGTGCATGATCTGTCACATGATTAGTGTATGATCATCCACGTGATCAGTGCATGGGCAGTCATGTGATCAGTGCATGATATAGACGTGATCAGTGCATGATCAGTCACGTGATCAGTGCATGATAGCCACGTGATCAGTGCATGATCAGTCACCTGATGGGTGTATGATCATTCACGTGACCTGTACATGGTAGCTACATGATCATTGCATGATCAGCCACGTGAGTAGTGCATGATAGCCACGTGATCACTGCATGATCAGTCACGTGATCAGTGCATGATCAGTCATGTGACCAGTACATGGTAGCTGCGTGATCATGCATGATCAGCCACGTGAGCAGTGCATGATAGCCACGTGATCAGTGCATGATCAGACACGTGATCAGTGCATGATCAGTCACGTGATCAGTGCATGATCAGCCACGTGATCAGTGCATGATCAATTACGTGATCAGTGCATGATCAGTCACGTGATCAGTGCATGATAGCTACGTGATCAGTGCATGATCAGCCACGTGATCAGTGCATGATAGCCACGTGATCAGTGCATGATCAGTCACGTGATCAGTGCATGATCAGTCACGTGATCAGTGCATGATCAGCCACGTGATCAGTGCATGATAGCCACGTGATCAGTGCATGATAGCCACGTGATCAGTGCATGATCAGTCACGTGATCAGTGCATGATAGTCACGTGATCAGTGCATGATCAGTCACGTGATCAGTGCATGATCAGCCACGTGATCAGTGCATGATAGCCACGTGATCAGTGCATGATCAGTCACGTGATCAGTGCATGATCAGTCACGTGATCAGTGCATGATCAGCCACGTGATCAGTGCATGATCAGCCACGTGATCAGTGCATGATCAGCCACGTGATCAGTGCATGATCAGTCACGTGATCAGTGCATGATCAGTCACGTGATCAGTGCATGATCATTTACGTGATCAGTGCATGATCAGTCACGTGACCAGTATATGGTAGCTACGTGATCATTCCATGACGAGCCACGTGAGCAGTGCATGATAGCCACGTGATGTGTGCATGATCAGTTACGTGAGCAGAGTATGATCAGCAACGTGATCAGTGCATGAGTGCCACGTGATCAGTGCATGATATGTCACGTGACAGGTGTGTGATCAGCCACGTGAACAGTGCATGTTCAGCCACGTGATCAGTGCATGATAGCCACGTGATCAGTGCATGATCAGTTACGTGAGCAGTGTATGATCAGCCACGTGATCAGTGCATGGTCAGACACGTGAACAGTGTATGATCAGCCACGTGATCAGTGCATGATATCCAAGTGATCAGTGCATGATCAATCACGTGATCAGTGTATGATCAGCCACGTGAACAGTGCATGCTCAGTCACGTGATCAGGGCCTGCTGAGCTGCGTGATTACTGTCTGCTCATCTGCTTGACAATTGCCAGCTGAGCTGCACGATTCCTGCCTGTCATCTGCTTGACAATTGCCAGCTGTGCTGCGTAATTCCTGCCTGCTCAGCTGCTTGATTATTGCCAGCTGAGCAGCATGATTCCTCACACCTGAGTTCCATGATTATTGCCTGCTGACTGTTTGATTCGTGCCTACTCAGCTCTTTGTTTATTGCCTCCAGAGGCACATGATCAGTGTATGATAGCAAACATGATCAGCGCATGATCAGTCACATGATCAGCGCCATTAAGTCACGTGATCACTACATGATAGTCATGTGATCAGTCCATGCTCAGTCACGGTATCAGTGCATGATCAGCCACGTGATCAGTGCATGATCTGTCACATGATTAGTGTATGATCATCCACGTGATCAGTGCATGGGCAGTCATGTGATCAGTGCATGATATAGACGTGATCAGTGCATGATCAGTCTCGTGATCAGTGCATGATAGCCACGTGATCAGTGCATGATCAGTCACCTGATGGGTGTATGATCATTCACGTGACCTGTACATGGTAGCTACATGATCATTGCATGATCAGCCACGTGAGTAGTGCATGATAGCCACGTGATCAGTGCATGATCAGTCACGTGATCAGTGCATGATCAGCCACGTGATCAGTGCATGATCAGTCACGTGATCAGTGCATGATCAGTCACGTGACCAGTGCATGATAGCCACGTGATCAGTGCATGATCAGCCACGTGATCAGTGCATGATAGCCACGTGATCAGTGCATGATCAGTCACGTGATCAGTGCATGATCAGTCACGTGATCAGTGCATGATAGCTGCGTGATCAGTGCATGATCAGCCACGTGATCAGTGCATGATAGCCACGTGATCAGTGCATGATCAGCCACGTGATCAGTGCATGATCAGTCACGTGATCAGTGCATGATCAGCCACGTGATCAGTGCATGATCAGCCACGTGATCAGTGCATGATCAGCCACGTGATCAGTGCATGATAGCCACGTGATCAGTGCATGATCAGCCACGTGATCAGTGCATGATCAGTCACGTGATCAGTGTGTGATCAGCCACGTGAACAGTGCATGCTCAGTCACGTGATCAGGGCCTGCTGAGCTGCGTGATTACTGTCTGCTCATCTGCTTGACAATTGCCAGCTGAGCTGCATGATTCCTGCCTGTCATCTGCTTGACAATTGCCAGCTGTGCTGCGTAATTCCTGCCTGCTCATCTGCTTGATTATTGCCAGCTGAGCAGCATGATTTCTCAGAGCTGAGTTCCATGATTATTGCCTGCTGACTGATTCCTGCCTACTCAGCTCTTTGTTCATTGCCTCCAGAGGCACATGATCAGTGTGTGACACCAAACATGATCAGCACATGATCAGTGCATGATAAGCCACGTGATCAGTGCATGATCAATTATGTGATCAGTGCATGATCAGTCATGTGATCAGTGCATGGTAGCTGCGTGATCATTGCATGATCAGCCACGTGATCAGTGCATGATAGCCACGTGATCAGTGCATGATCAGTCACGTGATCAGTGCATGATCAGTCACGTGATCAGTGCATGATCAGTCACGTGATCAGTGCATGATCAGTCACGTGATCAGTGCATGATCAGTCACGTGATCAGTGCATGATAGCTACGTGATCAGTGCATGATCAGCCACGTGATCAGTGCATGATAGCCACGTGATCAGTGCATGATCAGCCACGTGATCAGTGCATGATCAGTCACGTGATCAGTGCATGATCAGTCACGTGACCAGTACATGAAGCTACGTGATCAGTGCATGATCAGCCACGTGATCAGTGCATGATAGCCACGTGATCAGTGCATGATCAGTCACGTGATCAGTGCATGATCAGTCACGTGATCAGTGCATGGTAGCTGCGTGATCAGTGCATGATCAGCCACGTGATCAGTGCATGATAGCCACGTGATCAGTGCATGATCAGTCACGTGATCAGTGCATGATCAGTCACGTGATCAGTGCATGATCAGTCACGTGATCAGTGCATGATAGCCACGTGATCAGTGCATGATCAGCCACGTGATCAGTGCATGATAGCCACGTGATCAGTGCATGATCAGTCACGTGATCAGTGCATGATCAGCCACGTGATCAGTGCATGATAGCCACGTGATCAGTGCATGATCAGCCACGTGATCAGTGCATGATCAGTCACGTGATCAGTGCATGATCAGTCACGTGATCAGTGCATGATCAGTCACGTGATCAGTGCATGATCAGCCACGTGATCAGTGCATGATAGCCACGTGATCAGTGCATGATCAGTCACGTGATCAGTGCATGATCAGTCACGTGATCAGTGCATGATCAGCCACGTGATCAGTGCATGATCAGCCACGTGATCAGTGCATGATCAGTTACGTGATCAGTGCATGATCAGCCACGTGATCAGTGCATGATCAGTCACGTGATCAGTGCATGATCAGTCACGTGATCAGTGCATGATCAGCCACGTGATCAGTGCATGATCAGTCACGTGATCAGTGCATGATAGCTACGTGATCAGTGCATGATCAGCCACGTGATCAGTGCATGATAGCCACGTGATCAGTGCATGATCAGTCACGTGATCAGTGCATGATCAGCCACGTGATCAGTGCATGATAGTCACGTGATCAGTGTGTGATCAGCCACGTGAACAGTGCATGCTCAGTCACGTGATCAGGGCCTGCTGAGCTGCGTGATTACTGTCTGCTCATCTGCTTGACAATTGCCAGCTGAGCTGCATGATTCCTGCCTGTCATCTGCTTGACAATTGCCACCTGTGCTGCGTAATTCCTGCCTGCTCATCTACTTGATTATTGCCAGCTGAGCAGCATGATTTCTCAGAGCTGAGTTCCATGATTATAGCCTGCTGACTGATTCGTGCCTACTCAGCTCTATGTTCATTGCCTCCAGAGGCACATGATCAGTGTGTGACACCAAACATGATCAGCACATGATCAGTGCATGATCAGCCACGTGATCAGTGCATGATCAGTCACGTGATCAGTGCATGATCAGTCACGTGATCAGTGCATGGTAGCTGCGTGATCAGTGCATGATCAGCCACGTGATCAGTGCATGATAGCCACGTGATCAGTGCATGATCAGTCACGTGATCAGTGCATGATCAGTCACGTGATCAGTGCATGATCAGCCACGTGATCAGTGCATGATCAGCCACGTGATCAGTGCATGATCAGCCACGTGATCAGTGCATGATCAGCCACGTGATCAGTGCATGATCAGTCACGTGATCAGTGCATGATCAGTCACGTGATCAGTGTATGATCAGCCACGTGAACAGTGCATGCTCAGTCACGTGATCAGGGCCTGCTGAGCTGCGTGATTACTGTCTGCTCATCTGCTTGACAATTGCCAGCTGAGCTGCACGATTCCTGCCTGTCATCTGCTTGACAATTGCCAGCTGTGCTGCGTAATTCCTGCCTGCTCATCTGCTTGATTATTGCCAGCTGAGCAGCATGATTTCTCACAGCTGAGTTCCATGATTATTGCCTGCTGACTGATTCGTGCCTACTCAGCTCTTTGTTCATTGCCTCCAGAGGCACATGATCAGTGTATGACAGCAAACATGATCAGCACATGATCAGTCACATGATCAGTGCATGATAAGCCACGTGATCAGTGCATGATCAGTTATGTGATCAGTGCATGATCAGTCATGTGATCAGTGCATGGTAGCTGCGTGATCAGTGCATGATCAGCCACGTGATCAGTGCATGATAGCCACGTGATCAGTGCATGATCAGTCACGTGATCAGTGCATGATCAGTCACGTGATCAGTGCATGATCAGTCACGTGACCAGTGCATGATAGCTACGTGATCAGTGCATGATCAGCCACGTGATCAGTGCATGATAGCCACGTGATCAGTGCATGAGAGCCACGTGATCAGTGCATGATCAGTCACGTGATAGTGTGTGATCAGCCACGTGATCAGTGCATGATATCCACGTGATCAGTGCATGATAGCCACGTGATCAGTGCATGATCAGTCACGTGATCAGTGCATGATCAGTCACGTGATAGTGTGATCAGCCACGTGATCAGTGCATGATCAGCCACGTGATCAGTGCATGATCAGTCACGTGATCAGTGCATGATCAGCCACGTGATCAGTGCATGATCAGCCACGTGATCAGTGCATGATAGCCACGTGATCAGTGCATGATCAGTCACGTGATCAGTGCATGATCAGTCACGTGATCAGTGCATGATCAGTCACGTGATCAGTGCATGATCAGCCACGTGATCAGTGCATGATAGCCACGTGATCAGTGCATGATCAGTCACGTGATCAGTGCATGATCAGTCACGTGATCAGTGCATGATCAGCCACGTGATCAGTGCATGATCAGCCACATGATCAGTGCATGATAAGCCACGTGATCAGTGCATGATCAGCCACGTGATCAGTGCATGATCAGTCACGTGATCAGTGCATGATCAGCCACGTGATCAGTGCATGATCAGCCACGTGATCAGTGCATGATCAGTCACGTGACCAGTATATGATAGCCACGTGATCAGTGCATGACAGCCACGTGAGCAGTGCATGATAGCCACGTGCTGATTCCTGCATACTCAGCTCATGTTCATTGCCTCCAGAGGCACGTGATCAGTGCATGACACCACATGATCAGTGCATGATCAGTCACATGATCAGTGCATGATAAGCCACGTGATCAGTGCATGATCAGTTACGTGATCAGTGCATGATCAGTCACGTGACCAGTATATGGTTGCTATGTGATCATTGCATGATCAGCCACGTGAGCAGTGCATGATAGCCACGTGATGTGTGCATGATCAGTTACGTGAGCAGAGTATGATCAGCCACGTGATCAGTGCATGAGTGCCACGTGATCAGTGCATTATATGTCACGTGACAGGTGTGTGATCAGCCACGTGAACAGTGCATGTTCAGCCACGTGATCAGTGCATGATAGCCACGTGATCAGTGCATGATCAGTTACGTGAGCAGTGTATGATCAGCCACGTGATCAGTGCATGATATCCAAGTGATCAGTGCATGATCATCACGTGATCAGTGTATGATCAGCCACGTGAACAGTGCCTGCTCAGTCACGTGATCAGGGCCTGCTGAGCTGCGTGATTACTGTCTGCTCATCTGCTTGACAATTGCCAGCTGAGCCGCATGATTCCTGCCTGTCATCTGCTTGACAATTGCCAGCTGTGCTGCGTAATTCCTGCCTGCTCAGCTGCTTGATTATTGCCAGCTGAGCAGCATGATTCCTCACACCTGAGTTCCATGATTATTGCCTGCTGACTGTTTGATTCGTGCCTACTCAGCTCTTTGTTTATTGCCTCCAGAGGCACATGATCAGTATATGATAGCAAACATGATCAGCGCATGATCAGTCACATGATCAGCGCCATTAAGTCACGTGATCACTACATGATAGTCATGTGATCAGTCCATGCTCAGTCACGGTATCAGTGCATGATCAGCCACGTGATCAGTGCATGATCTGTCACATGATCAGTGTATGATCATCCACGTGATCAGTGCATGGGCAGTCATGTGATCAGTGCATGATCAGACGTGATCAGTGCATGATCAGTCACGTGATCAGTGCATGATAGCCACGTGATCAGTGCATGATCAGTCACCTGATGGGTGTATGATCATTCACGTGATCAGTACATGGTAGCTACATGATCAGTGCATGATCAGCCACGTGATCAGTGCATGATAGCCACGTGATCAGTGCATGATCAGTCACGTGATCAGTGCATGATCAGTCACGTGATCAGTGCATGATCAGCCACGTGATCAGTGCATGATCAGCCACGTGATCAGTGCATGATCAGTCACGTGATCAGTGCATGATAGCTGTGTGATCAGTGCATGATCAGCCACGTGATCAGTGCATGATAGCCACGTGATCAGTGCATGATCAGTCACGTGATCGGTGTATGATCAGCCACGTGACAGTGCATGCTCAGTCACGTGATCAGGGCCTGCTGAGCTGCGTGATTACTGTCTGCTCATCTGCTTGAGAATTGCCAGCTGAGCTGTACGATTCCTGCCTGTCATCTCCTTGACAATTGCCACCTGTGCTGCATAATTCCTGCCTGCTCATCTACTTGATAATGGCCAGCTGAGCAGCATGATTTCTCAAAGATGAGTTCCATGATTATAGCCTGCTGACTGATTCCTGCCTACTCAGCTCTTTGTTCATTGCCTGCAGATGCACATGATCAGTGTGTGACACCAAACATGATCAGCACATGATCAGTCACATGATCAATGCATGATAAGCCAGTGATCAGTGCATGATCCATTACGTGATCAGTGCATGATCAGTCATGTGACCAGTACATGGTAGCTGCGTGATCATTGCATGATCAGCCACGTGATCAGTGCATGATAGCCACGTGATCAGTGCATGATCAGTCACGTGATCAGTGCATGATCAGTCACGTGATCAGTGCATGGTCAGCTACGTGATCAGTGCATGATAAGCCACGTGATCAGTGCATGATATCCACGTGATCAGTGCATGATCAATCACGTGATCAGTGAATGACCAGCAACGTGATCAGTGCATGCGCAGTCAGGTGGTCAGTTCCTGATCAGCCACCTGATCAGTGCGTGCACATTCCCCTGATCAGCGCCTGTCAGTCACTGATCACTGCCTGATAAACACGTGATCAGTGCCGAACAGCCACGTCATCAGAGCATGCGCAGTCACGTGATCAGTGCATGATAGCCACGTGATCAGTGCGTGCACAGTCCCATGATCAGTGCCTGTCAGCCACTGATCATTGCCTGATACACACGTGATCAGTGCATGATGAGCCATGTGATCAGTGCATGATCAGCCACGTCATCAGTGCATGCGCAGTCACGTGATCAGTGCATGATAGCCACGTGATCAGTGCATGCTCAGTCACGTGATCTGTACTTGATCAGCCACGTGATCAGTGCCTGCAGAGTCACGTGATCAGGGCCTGCTGAGCTGCGTGATTCCTGCCGGCTCATCTGCATGACAATTGCCATCTGAGCTGCTTGATTCCTGTCGGCTCATCTGCTTGACAATTGCCAGCTGAGCTGCGTGATTCCTGCCTGGTCACGTGCTTGATTATTGCCTGTTGAGCAGCATGATTCGTCACTGCTGAGCTCCATGCTTATTGCCTGCTGATTGCGTGGTTCGTGTCTGCTCAGCTCTTTGAGTATTGCCTCCTGAGGTCCGTGTTCGGTCGCCACCTGCCGGGGACCAGCCCCAACTGATCCAGGGTATTCGAAGGAGAGATGGCCTAGGCGACTATTTATATGCTAATCAGAGATGTCAAGAATAATAGTATGAGGAGAGCTCAGTAGGAAAATTCGGTGGAGAAAAGAGACTGAGTAGCTTGGTTTACGCGGAAGACCAATCAAACTTCAGGACAAGAAGTTTGCACCACTTACGTAGGCCGCAGGCGCCCTCTCGAATAGCGAAAGGTGCCTCACCCTAGACACCTTCTCGAGTGGGTCTTAGCAGCCAAGGCATAATTAGTAAGCGTGGTGGGTTCCGCGCTCCAGATGGAGACTCAGCTGGAAGTTAAGGGAAGAATGACAAGGAACTTTATGAATTGGAGCTGTAAGTTAACTCTTTGACAGAGTGAGCGAGATGGTGGTGGGGGACAGCCCCAGTGAAATCAGAGGTGAGAGAACAAAGCAATACAGTAGGCAGACTCTGGTTTTTTTGGGGGGAGATGCTTGAGAATATCCGGGTGGACTCCTGAGGCTCGATCCCGCATTTGCGTATGCCGTGCCTCCTTCCTCATGACCTTTGTCCAGAGTGGAATGCTTCCCCGGCTCCCGGCACATGATCAGTGCATGCTCAGTCACGATATCAGTGCCTTCTCAGCCACGTGATCACTGACGGCACAGTCACGTGATCAGCGCCTCTCAGTCACGTGATCATCGTATGATAAACACGTAATCAGTGAACGACCAGCTACGTGATCACTGCATGCGCAGTCAGGTGGTCAGTTCCTGATCAACCACCTGATCAGTGCGTGCACAGTCCCTGATCAGCGCCTGTCAGTCACTGATCACTGCCTGATAAATACGTGATCAGTGCCCGAACAGCCACGTCATCAGTGCATGCGCAGTCACGTGATCAGTGCATGATAGCCACGTGATCAGTGCGTGCACAGTCCCATGATCAGCGCCTGTCAGTCACTGATCATTGCCTGATAAACACGTGATCAGTGCATGATGAGCCATGTGATCAGTGCCTGATCAGCCACGTTATCAGTGCATGCGCTGTCACGTGATCAGTGCATGATCAGCCACGTGATCAGTGCCTGCAGAGTCACGTGATCAGGGCCTGCTGAGCTGCGTGATTCCTGTCGGCTCATCTGCTTGACAATTGCCAGCTGAGCTGCGTGATTCCTGCCTGGTTACGTGCTTGATTATTGCCAGTTGAGCAGCATGATTCGTCACTGCTGAGCTCCATGCTTATTGTCTGCTGATTGCGTGGTTCGTGTCTGCTCACCTCTTTGAGTATCACCTCCTGAGTTCCCTGTTCGGTCGCCACCTGCCGGGAACCAGCCCCAACTGATCCAGGGTATTCGAAGGAGAGATGGCCTAGGCGACTATATATATGCTAATCTGAGATGTCAAGAATAATAGTATGAGGAGAGCTCAGTAGGAAAATTCGGTGGAGAAAAGAGACTGAGTAGCTTGGTTTACGCGGAAGACCAATCAAACTTCAAGACAAGAAGTTTGCACCACTTACGTAGGCCTCAGGCGCCCTCTCGAATAGCGAAGGTGCCTCACCCTAGACACCTTCTCGAGTGGGTCTTAGCAGCCCAGGCATAATTAGTAAGCGTGGTGGGTTCCGCGCTCCAGATGGAGACTCAGCTGGAAGTTAAAAGGAAGAATGACAAGGAACTTTATGAATTGGAGCTGTAAGTTAACTCTTTGACAGAGAGAGCGAGATGGTGGTGGGGGACAGCCCCCAGTGAAATCAGAGGTGAGAGCACAAAGCAATACAGTAGGCAGACTCTGGTTTTTTTGGGGGAGATGCTCGAGAATATCCGGGTGGACTCCTGAGGCTCGATCCCGCATTTGCGTATGCGAGCCTCCTTCCTCATGACCTTTGTCCAGAGTGGAATGCCTCCCGGCTCCCGGCACATGATCAGTGCATGCTCAGTCACGATATCAGTGCATGCTCAGCCACGTGATCACTGATGGCACAGTCACGTGATCAGCACCTCTCAGTCACGTGATCACCGTATGATAAACACGTGATCAGTGAGCGACCAGCCACGTGATCACTGCATGCACGGTCAGGTGGTCAGTTCCTGATCAGCCACCTGATCAGTGCGTGCACAGTCCCCTGATCAGCGCCTCTCAGTCACTGATCACTGCCTGAGAAACACGTGATCAGTGCATGATCAGTTACGTGATCAGTGCATGATCAGCCACGTGATCAGTGCTTGCGCAGTCACGTCATCAGTGCATGATAGCCACGTGATCAGTGCATGCTCAGTCACGTGATCTGTACTTGATCAGCCACGTGATCAGTGCCTGCAGAGTCACGTGATCAGGGCCTGCTGAGCTGCGTGATTCCTGCCGGCTCATCTGCATGACAATTGCCATCTGAGCTGCGTGATTCCTGTCGGCTCATCTGCTTGACAATTGCCAGCTGAGCTGCGTGATTCCTGCCTGGTCACGTGCTTGATTATTGCCTGTTGAGCAGCATGATTCGTCTCTGCTGAGCTCCATGCTTATTGCCTGCTGATTGCGTGGTTCGTGTCTGCTCAGCTCTTTGAGTATTGCCTCCTGAGGTCCGTGTTCGGTCGCCACCTGCCGGGGACCAGCCCCAACTGATCCAGGGTATTCGAAGGAGAGATGGCCTAGGCGACTATTTATATTCTAATCAGAGATGTCAAGAATAATAGTATGAGGAGAGCTCAGTAGGAAAATTCGGTGGAGAAAAGAGACTGAGTAGCTTGGTTTACGCGGAAGACCAATCAAACTTCAAGACAAGAAGTTTGCACCACTTACGTAGGCCACAGGCGCCCTCTCGAATAGCGAAAGGTGCCTCACCCTAGACACCTTCTCGAGTGGGTCTTAGCAGCCCAGGCATAATTAGTAAGCGTGGTGGGTTCCGCGCTCCAGATGGAGACTCAGCTGGAAGTTAAAGGGAAGAATGACAAGGAACTTTATGAATTGGAGCTGTAAGTTAACTCTTTGACAGAGAGAGCGAGATGGTGGTGAGGGACAGCCCCCAGTGAAATCAGAGGTGAGAGCACAAAGCAATACAGTAGGCAGACTCTGGTTTTTTTGGGGGAGATGCTCGAGAATATCCGGGTGGACTCCTGAGGCTCGATCCCGCATTTGCGTATGCCGAGCCTCCTTCCTCATGACCTTTGTCCAGAGTGGAATGCTTCCCCGGCTCCCGGCACATGATCAGTGCATGCTCAGTCACGATATCAGTGCCTTCTCAGCCACGTGATCACTGACGGCACAGTCACGTGATCAGCGCCTCTCAGTCACGTGATCATCGTATGATAAACACGTAATCAGTGAACGACCAGCCACGTGATCACTGCATGCGCGGTCAGGTGGTCAGTTCCTGATCAGCCACTTGATCAGTGCGTGCACAGTCCCCTGATCAGCGCCTGTCAGTCACTGATCACTGCCTGATAAATACGTGATCAGTGCCCGAACAGCCATGTCATCAGTGCATGCGCAGTCACGTGATCAGTGCATGATAGCCACGTGATCAGTGCGTGCACAGTCCCATGATCAGCGCCTGTCAGTCACTGATCATTGCCTGATTAACACGTGATCAGTGCATGATGAGCCATGTGATCAGTGCCTGATCAGCCCGTCATCAGTGCATGCGCAGTCACGTGATCAGTGCATGATCAGCCACGTGATCAGTGCCTGCAGAGTCACGTGATCAGGGCCTGCTGAGCTGCGTGATTCCTGTCGGCTCATCTGCTTGACAATTGCCAGCTGAGCTGCGTGATTCCTGCCTGGTTACGTGCTTGATTATTGCCAGTTGAGCAGCATGATTCGTCACTGCTGAGCTCCATGCTTATTGTCTGCTGATTTCGTGGTTCGTGTCTGCTCACCTCTTTGAGTATCACCTCCTGAGTTCCCTGTTCGGTCGCCACCTGCCGGGGACCAGCCCCAACTGATCCAGGGTATTCGAAGGAGAGATGGCCTAGGCGACTATTTATATGCTAATCTGAGATGTCAAGAATAATAGTATGAGGAGAGCTCAGTAGGAAAATTCGGTGGAGAAAAGAGACTGAGTAGCTTGGTTTACGCGGAAGACCAATCAATCTTCAAGACAAGAAGTTTGCACCACTTACGTAGGCCTCAGGCGCCCTCTCGAATAGCGAAAGGTGCCTCACCCTAGACACCTTCTCGAGTGGGTCTTAGCAGCCCAGGCATAATTAGTAAGCGTGGTGGGTTCCGCGCTCCAGATGGAGACTCAGCTGGAAGTTAAAGGGAAGAATGACAAGGAACTTTATGAATTGGAGCTGTAAGTTAACTCTTTGACAGAGAGAGCGAGATGGTGGTGGGGGACAGCCCCCAGTGAAATCAGAGGTGAGAGCACAAAGCAATACAGTAGGCAGACTCTGGTTTTTTGGGGGGAGATGCTCGAGAATATCCGGGTGGACTCCTGAGGCTCGATCCCGCATTTGCGTATGCCGAGCCTCCTTCCTCATGACCTTTGTCCAGAGTGGAATGCCTCCCCGGCTCCCGGCACATGATCAGTGCATGCTCAGTCACGATATCAGTGCATGCTCAGCCACGTGATCACTGATGGCACAGTCACGTGATCAGCACCTCTCAGTCACGTGATCACCGTATGATAAACACGTGATCAGTGAGCGACCAGCCACGTGATCACTGCATGCACGGTCAGGTGGTCAGTTCCTGATCAGCCACCTGATCAGTGCGTGCACAGTCCCCTGATCAGCGCCTCTCAGTCACTGATCACTGCCTGATAAACACGTGATCAGTGCATGATGAGCCATGTGATCAGTGCATGATCAGCCACGTCATCAGTGCTTGCGCAGTCACGTCATCAGTGCATGATAGCCACGTGATCAGTGCATGCTCAGTCACGTGATTTGTACTTGATCAGCCACGTGATCAGTGCCTGCAGAGTCACGTGATCAGGGCCTGCTGAGCTGCGTGATGCCTGCCGGCTCATCTGCATGACAATTGCCATCTGAGCTGCGTGATTCCTGTCGGCTGATCTGCTTGACAATTGCCAGTTGAGCTGCGTGATTCCTGCCTGGTCACGTGCTTGATTATTGCCTGTTGAGCAGCATGATTCGTCCCTGCTGAGCTCCATGCTTATTGCCTGCTGATTGCGTGGTTCGTGTCTGCTCAGCTCTTTGAGTATTGCCTCCTGAGGTCCGTGTTCGGTCGCCACCTGCCGGGGACCAGCCCCAACTGATCCAGGGTATTCGAAGGAGAGATGGCCTAGGCGACTATTTATATTCTAATCAGAGATGTCAAGAATAATAGTATGAGGAGAGCTCAGTAGGAAAATTCGGTGGAGAAAAGAGACTGAGTAGCTTGGTTTACGCGGAAGACCAATCAAACTTCAAGACAAGAAGTTTGCACCACTTACGTAGGCCACAGGCGCCCTCTCGAATAGCGAAAGGTGCCTCACCCTAGACACCTTCTCGAGTGGGTCTTAGCAGCCCAGGCATAATTAGTAAGCGTGGTGGGTTCCGCGCTCCAGATGGAGACTCAGCTGGAAGTTAAAGGGAAGAATGACAAGGAACTTTATGAATTGGAGCTGTAAGTTAACTCTTTGACAGACAGAGCGAGATGGTGGTGGGGGACAGCCCCCAGTGAAATCAGAGGTGAGAGCACAAAGCAATACAGTAGGCAGACTCTGGTTTTTTTGGGGGAGATGCTCGAGAATATCCGGGTGGACTCCTGAGGCTCGATCCCGCATTTGCGTATGCCGAGCCTCCTTCCTCATGACCTTTGTCCAGAGTGGAATGCCTCCCCGGCTCCCGGCACATGATCAGTGCATGCTCAGTCACGATATCAGTGCCTTCTCAGCCACGTGATCACTGAAGGCACAGTCACGTGATCAGCGCCTCTCAGTCACGTGATCACCATATGATAAATACGTGATCAGTGAACGACCAGCTACGTGATCACTGCATGCGCGGTCAGGTGGTCAGTTCCTGATCAGCCACCTGATCAGTGCGTGCACAGTCCCCTGATCAGCGCCTGTCAGTCACTGATCACTGCCTGATAAACACGTGATCAGTGCCCGAACAGCCACGTCATCAGTGCATGCCCAGTCACGTGATCAGTGCATGATAGCCACGTGATCAGTGCGTGCACAGTCCCATGATCAGCGCCTGTCAGTCACTGATCATTGCCTGATAAACACGTGATCAGTGCATGATGAGCCATGTGATCAGTGCCTGATCAGCCAGGTCATCAGTGCATGCGCAGTCACGTCATCAGTGCATGATAGCCACGTGATCAGTGCATGCTCAGTCACGTGATCTGGACTTGATCAGCCACGTGATCAGTGCCTGCAGAGTCACGTGATCAGGGCCTGCTGAGCTGCGTGATTCCTGTCGGCTCATCTGCTTGACAATTGCCAGCTGAGCTGCGTGATTCCTGCCTGGTCACGTGCTTGATTATTGCCTGTTGAGCAGCATGATTCGTCTCTGCTGAGCTCCATGCTTATTGCCTGCTGATTGCGTGGTTCGTGTCTGCTCAGCTCTTTGAGTATTGCCTCCTGAGGTCCGTGTTCGGTCGCCACCTGCCGGGGACCAGCCCCAACTGATCCAGGGTATTCGAAGGAGAGATGGCCTAGGCGACTATTTATATTCTAATCAGAGATGTCAAGAATAATAGTATGAGGAGAGCTCAGTAGGAAAATTCGGTGGAGAAAAGAGACTGAGTAGCTTGGTTTACGCGGAAGACCAATCAAACTTCAAGACAAGAAGTTTGCACCACTTACGTAGGCCGCAGGCGCCCTCTCGAATAGCGAAAGGTGCCTCACCCTAGACACCTTCTCGAGTGGGTCTTAGCAGCCCAGGCATAATTAGTAAGCGTGGTGGGTTCCGCGCTCCAGATGGAGACTCAGCTGGAAGTTAAAGGGAAGAATGACAAGGAACTTTATGAATTGGAGCTGTAAGTTAACTCTTTGACAGAGTGAGCGAGATGGTGGTGGGGGACAGCCCCCAGTGAAATCAGAGGTGAGAGAACAAAGCAATACAGTAGGCAGACTCTGGTTTTTTTGGGGGAGATGCTCGAGAATATCCGGGTGGACTCCTGAGGCTCGATCCCGCATTTGCGTATGCCGTGCCTCCTTCCTCATGACCTTTGTCCAGAGTGGAATGCTTCCCCGGCTCCCGGCACATGATCAGTGCATGCTCAGTCACGATATCAGTGCCTTCTCAGCCACGTGATCACTGACGGCACAGTCACGTGATCAGCGCCTCTCAGTCACGTGATCATCGTATGATAAACACGTAATCAGTGAACGACCAGCCACGTGATCACTGCATGCGCGGTCAGGTGGTCAGTTCCTGATCAGCCACTTGATCAGTGCGTGCACAGTCCCCTGATCAGCGCCTGTCAGTCACTGATCACTGCCTGATAAATACGTGATCAGTGCCCGAACAGCCACGTCATCAGTGCATGCGCAGTCACGTGATCAGTGCATGATAGCCACGTGATCAGTGCGTGCACAGTCCCATGATAAGCGCCTGTCAGCCACTGATCATTGCCTGATAAACACGTGATCAGTGCATGATGAGCCATGTGATCAGTGCCTGATCAGCCACGTCATCAGTGCATGCGCAGTCACGTGATCAGTGCATGATCAGCCACGTGATCAGTGCCTGCAGAGTCACGTGATCAGGGCCTGCTGAGCTGCGTGATTCCTGTCGGCCATCTGCTTGACAATTGCCAGCTGAGCTGCGTGATTCCTGCCTGGTTACGTGCTTGATTATTGCCAGTTGAGCAGCATGATTCGTCACTGCTGAGCTCCATTCTTATTGCCTGCTGATTGCGTGGTTCGTGTCTGCTCACCTCTTTGAGTATCACCTCCTGAGTTCCCTGTTCGGTCGCCACCTGCCGGGGACCTGCCCCAACTGATCCAGGGTATTCGAAGGAGAGATGGCCTAGGCGACTATTTATATGCTAATCTGAGATGTCAAGAATAATAGTATGAGGAGAGCTCAGTAGGAAAATTCGGTGGAGAAAAGAGACTGAGTAGCTTGGTTTACGCGGAAGACCAATCAATCTTCAAGACAAGAAGTTTGCACCACTTACGTAGGCCTCAGGCGCCCTCTCGAATAGCGAAAGGTGCCTCACCCTAGACACCTTCTCGAGTGGGTCTTAGCAGCCCAGGCATAATTAGTAAGCGTGGTGGGTTCCGCGCTCCAGATGGAGACTCAGCTGGAAGTTAAAGGGAAGAATGACAAGGAACTTTATGAATTGGAGCTGTAAGTTAACTCTTTGACAGAGAGGGCGAGATGGTGGTGGGGGACAGCCCCCAGTGAAATCAGAGGTGAGAGCACAAAGCAATACAGTAGGCAGACTCTGGTTTTTTGGGGGGAGATGCTCGAGAATATGCGGGTGGACTCCTGAGGCTCGATCCCGCATTTGCGTATGCCGAGCCTCCTTCCTCATGACCTTTGTCCAGAGTGGAATGCCTCCCCGGCTCCCGGCACATGATCAGTGCATGCTCAGTCACGATATCAGTGCATGCTCAGCCACGTGATCACTGATGGCACAGTCACGTGATCAGCACCTCTCAGTCACGTGATCACCGTATGATAAACACGTGATCAGTGAACGACCAGCCACGTGATCACTGCATGCACGGTCAGGTGGTCAGTTCCTGATCAGCCACCTGATCAGTGCGTGCACAGTCTCCTGATCAGCGCCTGTCAGTCACTGATCACTGCCTGATAAACAAGTGATCAGTGAATGATGAGCCATGTGATCAGTGCATGATCAGCCACGTCATCAGTGCTTGCGCAGTCACGTCATCAGTGCATGATAGCCACTTGATCAGTGCATGCTCAGTCACGTGATTTGTACTTGATCAGCCACGTGATCAGTGCCTGCAGAGTCACGTGATCAGGGCCTGCTGAGCTGCGTGATTCCTGCCGGCTCATCTGCATGACAATTGCCATCTGAGCTGCGTGATTCCTGTCGGCTCATCTGCTTGACAATTGCCAGCTGAGCTGCGTGATTCCTGCCTGGTCACGTGCTTGATTGTTGCCAGTTGAGCAGCATGATTCGTCTCTGCTGAGCTCCATGCTTATTGCCTGCTGATTGCGTGGTTCGTGTCTGCTCAGCTCTTTGAGTATTGCCTCCTGAGGTCCGTGTTCGGTCGCCACCTGCCGGGGACCAGCCCCAACTGATCCAGGGTATTCGAAGGAGAGATGGCCTAGGCGACTATTTATATGCTAATCAGAGATGTCAAGAATAATAGTATGAGGAGAGCTCAGTAGGAACATTCGGTGGAGAAAAGAGACTGAGTAGCTTGGTTTACGCGGAAGACCAATCAAACTTCAAGACAAGAAGTTTGCACCACTTACGTAGGCCGCAGGGGCCCTCTCGAATGGCGAAAGGTGCCTCACCCTAGACACCTTCTCGAGTGGGTCTTAGCAGCCCAGGCAAAATTAGTAAGCGTGGTGGGTTCCGCGCTCCAGATGGAGACTCAGCTGGAAGATAAAGGGAAGAATGACAAGGAACTTTATGAATTGGAGCTGTAAGTTAACTCTTTGACAGAGAGAGCGAGATGGTGGTGGGGGACAGCCCCCAGTGAAATCAGAGGTGAGAGCACAAAGCAATACAGTAGGCAGACTCTGGTTTTTTGGGGGAGATGCTCGAGAATATGCGGGTGGACTCCTGAGGCTCGATCCCGCATTTGCGTATGCCGAGCCTCCTTCCTCATGACCTTTGTCCAGAGTGGAATGCCTCCCCGGCTCCCGGCACATGATCAGTGCATGCTCAGTCACGATATCAGTGCATGCTCAGCCACGTGATCACTGACGGGACAGTCACGTGATCAGCGCCTCTCAGTCACGTGATCACCGTATGATAAACACGTGATCAGTGAACGACCAGGCACGTGATCACTGCATGCGCGGTCAGGTGGTCAGTTCCTGATCAGCCACCTGATCAGTGCGTGCACAGTCCCCTGATCAGCGCCTGTCAGTCACTGATCACTGCCTGATAAACACGTGATCAGTGCATGATGAGCCATGTGATCAGTGCATGATCAGCCACGTCATCAGTGCATGCGCAGTCACGTCATCAGTGCATGATAGCCACGTGATCAGTGCATGCTCAGTCACGTGATCTGTACTTGATCAGCCACGTGATCAGTGCCTGCAGAGTCACGTGATCAGGGCCTGCTGAGCTGCGTGATTCCTGCCCGCTCATCTGCATGACAATTGCCATCTGAGCTGCGTGATTCCTGTCGGCTCATCTGCTTGACAATTGCCAGCTGAGCTGCGTGATTCCTGCCTGGTCACGTGCTTGATTATTGCCTGTTGAGCAGCATGATTCGTCTCTGCTGAGCTCCATGCTTATTGCCTGCTGATTGCGTGGTTCGTGTCTGCTCAGCTCTTTGAGTATCGCCTCCTCAGGTCCCTGTTCGGTCGCCACCTGCCGGGGACCAGCCCCAACTGATCCAGGGTATTCGAAGGAGAGATGGCCTAGGCGACTATTTATATTCTAATCAGAGATGTCAAGAATAATAGTATGAGGAGAGCTCAGTAGGAAAATTCGGTGGAGAAAAGAGACTGAGTAGCTTGGTTTACGCGGAAGACCAATCAAACTTCAAGACAAGAAGTTTGCACCACTTACGTAGGCCGCAGGCGCCCTCTCGAATAGCGAAAGGTGCCTCACCCTAGACACCTTCTCGAGTGGGTCTTAGCAGCCCAGGCATAATTAGTAAGCGTGGTGGGTTCCGCGCTCCAGATGGAGACTCAGCTGGAAGTTAAAGGGAAGAATGACAAGGAACTTTATGAATTGGAGCTGTAAGTTAACTCTTTGACAGAGTGAGCGAGATGGTGGTGGGGGACAGCCCCCAGTGAAATCAGAGGTGAGAGAACAAAGCAATACAGTAGGCAGACTCTGGTTTTTTTGGGGGGAGATGCTCGAGAATATCCGGGTGGACTCCTGAGGCTCGATCCCGCATTTGCGTATGCCGTGCCTCCTTCCTCATGACCTTTGTCCAGAGTGGAATGCTTCCCCGGCTCCCGGCACATGATCAGTGCATGCTCAGTCACGATATCAGTGCCTTCTCAGCCACGTGATCACTGACGGCACAGTCACGTGATCAGCGCCTCTCAGTCACGTGATCATCGTATGATAAACACGTAATCAGTGAACGACCAGCCACGTGATCACTGCATGCGCGGTCAGGTGGTCAGTTCCTGATCAGCCACTTGATCAGTGCGTGCACAGTCCCCTGATCAGCGCCTGTCAGTCACTGATCACTGCCTGATAAATACGTGATCAGTGCCCGAACAGCCACGTCATCAGTGCATGCGCAGTCACGTGATCAGTGCATGATAGCCACGTGATCAGTGCGTGCACAGTCCCATGATAAGCGCCTGTCAGCCACTGATCATTGCCTGATAAACACGTGATCAGTGCATGATGAGCCATGTGATCAGTGCCTGATCAGCCACGTCATCAGTGCATGCGCCGTCACGTGATCAGTGCATGATCAGCCACGTGATCAGTGCCTGCAGAGTCACGTGATCAGGGCCTGCTGAGCTGCGTGATTCCTGTCGGCTCATCTGCTTGACAATTGCCAGCTGAGCTTCGTGATTCCTGCCTGGTTACGTGCTTGATTATTGCCAGTTGAGCAGCATGATTCGTCACTGCTGAGCTCCATGCTTATTGTCTGCTGATTTCGTGGTTCGTGTCTGCTCACCTCTTTGAGTATTGCCTCCTGAGTTCCCTGTTCGGTCGCCACCTGCTGGGGACCAGCCCCAACTGATCCAGGGTATTCGAAGGAGAGATGGCCTAGGCGACTATTTATATGCTAATCTGAGATGTCAAGAATAATAGTATGAGGAGAGCTCAGTAGGAAAATTCGGTGGAGAAAAGAGACTGAGTAGCTTGGTTTACGCGGAAGACCAATCAATCTTCAAGACAAGAAGTTTGCACCACTTACGTAGGCCTCAGGCGCCCTCTCGAATAGCGAAAGGTGCCTCACCCTAGACACCTTCTCGAGTGGGTCTTAGCAGCCCAGGCATAATTAGTAAGCGTGGTGGGTTCCGCGCTCCAGATGGAGACTCAGCTGGAAGTTAAAGGGAAGAATGACAAGGAACTTTATGAATTGGAGCTGTAAGTTAACTCTTTGACAGAGAGAGCGAGATGGTGGTGGGGGACAGCCCCCAGTGAAATCAGAGGTGAGAGAACAAAGCAATACAGTAGGCAGACTCTGGTCTTTTTGGGGGGGAGATGCTCGAGAATATGCGGGTGGACTCCTGAGGCTCGATCCCGCATTTGCGTATGCCGAGCCTCCTTCCTCATGACCTTTGTCCAGAGTGGAATGCCTCCCCGGCTCCCGGCACATGATCAGTGCATGCTCAGTCACGATATCAGTGCATGCTCAGCCACGTGATCACTGATGGCACAGTCACGTGATCAGCACCTCTCAGTCACGTGATCACCGTATGATAAACACGTGATCAGTGAACGACCAGCCACGTGATCACTGCATGCACGGTCAGGTGGTCAGTTCCTGATCAGCCACCTGATCAGTGCGTGCACAGTCCCCTGATCAGCGCCTGTCAGTCACTGATCACTGCCTGATAAACACGTGATCAGTGCATGATGAGCCATGTGATCAGTGCATGATCAGCCACGTGATCAGTGCATGCGCAGTCACGTGATCAGTGCATGATAGCCACGTGATCAGTGCATGATCAGTCACGTGATCTGTACTTGATCAGCCACGTGATCAGTGCATGCAGAGTCACGTGATCAGGGCCTGCTGAGCTGCGTGATTCCTTCCGGCTCATCTGCATGACAATTGCCATCTGAGCTGCGTGATTCCTGTCGGCTCATCTGCTTGACAATTGCCAGCTGAGCTGCGTGATTCCTCCCTGGTCACGTGCTTGATTATTGCCAGTTGAGCAGCATGATTCGTCACTGCTGAGCTCCATGCTTATTGCCTGCTGATTGCGTGGTTCGTGTCTGCTCAGCTCTTTGAGTATTGCCTCCTGAGGTCCGTGTTCGGTCGCCACCTGCCGGGGACCAGCCCCAACTGATCCAGGGTATTCGAAGGAGAGATGGCCTAGGCGACTATTTATATTCTAATCAGAGATGTCAAGAATAATAGTATGAGGAGAGCTCAGTAGGAAAATTCGGTGGAGAAAAGAGACTGAGTAGCTTGGTTTACGCGGAAGACCAATCAAACTTCAAGACAAGAAGTTTGCACCACTTACGTAGGCCTCAGGCGCCCTCTCGAATAGTGAAAGGTGCCTCACCCTAGACACCTTCTCGAGTGGGTCTTAGCAGCCCAGGCATAATTAGTAAGCGTGGTGGGTTCCGCGCTCCAGATGGAGACTCAGCTGGAAGTTAAAGGGAAGAATGACAAGAAACTTTATGAATTGGAGCTATAAGTTAATTCTTTGACAGAGAGGAGCGAGATGGTGGTGGGGGACAGCACCCAGTGAAATCAGAGGTGAGAGCACAAAGCAATACAGTAGGCAGACTCTGGTTTTTTTGGGGGAGATGCTCGAGAATATCCCGGTGGACTCCTGAGGCTCGATCCCGCATTTGCGTATGCCGAGCCTCCTTCCTCATGACCTTTGTCCAGAGTGGAATGCCTCCCCGGCTCCCGGCACATGATCAGTGCATGCTCAGTCACGATATCAGTGCCTTCTCAGCCACGTGATCACTGACGGCACAGTCACGTGATCAGCGCCTCTCAGTCACGTGATCACCGTATGATAAACACGTGATCAGTGAACGACCAGCCACGTGATCACTGCATGCGCAGTCAGGTGGTCAGTTCCTGATCAGCCACCTGATCAGTGCGTGCACAGTCCCCTGATCAGCGCCTGTCAGTCACTGATCACTGCCTGATAAACACGTGATCAGTGCCCGAACAGCCACGTCATCAGTGCATGCCCAGTCACGTGATCAGTGCATGATAGCCACGTGATCAGTGCGTGACAGTCCCATGATCAGCGCCTGTCAGTCACTGATCATTGCCTGATAAACACGTGATCAGTGCATGATGAGCCATGTGATCAGTGCCTGATCAGCCAGGTCATCAGTGCATGCGCAGTCACGTCATCAGTGCATGATAGCCACGTGATCAGTGCATGCTCAGTCACGTGATCTGGACTTGATCAGCCACGTGATCAGTGCCTGCAGAGTCACGTGATCAGGGCCTGCTGAGCTGCGTGATTCCTGCCGGCTCATCTGCATGACAATTGCCAGCTGAGCTGCGTGATTCCTGTCGGCTCATCTGCTTGACAATTGCCAGCTGAGCTGCGTGATTCCTGCCTGGTCACGTGCTTGATTATTGCCAGTTGAGCAGCATGATTCGTCACTGCTGAACTCCATGCTTATTGCCTGCTGATTGCGTGGTTCGTGTCTGCTCAGCTCTTTGAGTATCGCCTCCTGAGGTCCCTGTTCGGTTGCCACCTGCCGGGGACCAGCCCCAACTGATCCAGGGTATTCGAAGGAGAGATGGCCTAGGCGACTATTTATATGCTAATCTGAGATGTCAAGAATAATAGTATGAGGAGAGCTCAGTAGGAACATTCGGTGGAGGAAAGAGACTGAGTAGCTTGGTTTACGCGGAAGACCAATCAAACTTCAAGACAAGAAGTTTGCACCACTTACGTAGGCCGCAGGCGCCCTCTCGAATAGGGAAAGGTGCCTCACCCTAGACACCTTCTCGAGTGGGTCTTAGCAGCCCAGGCATAATTAGTAAGCGTGGTGGGTTCCGCGCTCCAGATGGAGACTCAGCTGGAAGATAAAGGGAAGAATGACAAGGAACTTTATGAATTGGAGCTGTAAGTTAACTCTTTGACAGAGAGAGCGAGATGGTGGTGGGGGACAGCACCCAGTGAAATCAGAGGTGAGAGCACAAAGCAATACAGTAGGCAGACTCTGGTCTTTTTGGGGGGGAGATGCTCGAGAATATGCGGGTGGACTCCTGAGGCTCGATCCCGCATTTGCGTATGCCGAGCCTCCTTCCTCATGACCTTTGTCCAGAGTGGAATGCCTCCCCGGCTCCCGGCACATGATCAGTGCATGCTCAGTCACGATATCAGTGCATGCTCAGCCACGTGATCAGTGCGTGCACAGTCACGTGATCAGCGCCTGTCAGTCACTGATCAGTGCATGATAAACACGTGATCAGTGCATGATCAGCCACGTGATCAGTGCATGATCAGCCACGTGATCAGTGCATGATCAGTCACGTGATCAGTGCATGATAGCCACGTGATCAGTGCATGATCAGTCACGTGATCAGTGCATGATCAGTCACGTGATCAGTGCATGATCAGCCACGTGATCAGTGCATGATCAGCCACGTGATCAGTGCATGATCAGCCACGTGATCAGTGCATGATCAGCCACGTGATCAGTGCATGATAGCCACGTGATCAGTGCATGATCAGTCACGTGATCAGTGCATGATCAGTCACGTGATCAGTGCATGATCAGCCACGTGATCAGTGCATGATCAGCCACGTGATCAGTGCATGATCAGCCACGTGATCAGTGCATGATCAGTCACGTGATCAGTGCATGATCAGCCACGTGATCAGTGCATGATCAGCCACGTGATCAGTGCATGATCAGCCACGTGATCAGTGCATGATCAGTCACATGATCAGTGCATGATCAGTCACGTGATCAGTGTGTGATCAGCCACGTGAACAGTGCATGCTCAGTCACGTGATCAGGGCCTGCTGAGCTGCGTGATTACTGTCTGCTCATCTGCTTGACAATTGCCAGCTGAGCTGCACGATTCCTGCCTGTCATCTGCTTGACAATTGCCAGCTGTGCTGCGTAATTCCTGCCTGCTCATCTGCTTGATTATTGCCAGCTGAGCAGCATGATTTCTCAGAGCTGAGTTCCATGATTATTGCCTGCTGACTGATTCCTGCCTACTCAGCTCTTTGTTCATTGCCTCCAGAGGCACATGATCAGTGTATGACACCAAACATGATCAGCACATGATCAGTCACATGATCAGTGCATGATAAGCCAGGTGATCAGTGCATGATCAATCATGTGATCAGTGCATGATCAGTCATGTGACCAGTACATGGTAGCTGCGTGATCAGTGCATGATCAGCCACGTGATCAGTGCATGATAGCCACGTGATCAGTGCATGATCAGTCACGTGATCAGTGCATGATCAGTCACGTGATCAGTGCATGATCAGTCACGTGATCAGTGCATGATCAGTTACGTGATCAGTGCATGATCAGTCACGTGATCAGTGCATGATCAGTCACGTGATCAGTGCATGATCAGTCACGTGATCAGTGCATGATCAGTCACGTGATCAGTGCATGATCAGCCACGTGATCAGTGCATGATAGCCACGTGATCAGTGCATGATCAGTCACGTGATCAGTGCATGATCAGTCACGTGATCAGTGCATGATCAGTCACGTGATCAGTGCATGAAGCCACGTGATCAGTGCATGATCAGCCACGTGATCAGTGCATGATAGCCACGTGATCAGTGCATGATCAGTCACGTGATCAGTGCATGATCAGTCACGTGATCAGTGCATGATAGCCACGTGATCATGCATGATCAGCCACGTGATCAGTGCATGATAGCCACGTGATCAGTGCATGATCAGTCACGTGATCAGTGCATGATCAGTCACGTGATCAGTGCATGATCAGCCACGTGATCAGTGCATGATCAGCCACGTGATCAGTGCATGATAGCCACGTGATCAGTGCATGATCAGTCACGTGATCAGTGCATGATCAGTCACGTGATCAGTGCATGATCAGTCACGTGATCAGTGCATGATCAGCCACGTGATCAGTGCATGATCAGCCACGTGATCAGTGCATGATCAGTTACGTGATCAGTGCATGATCAGTCACGTGATCAGTGCATGATCAGTCACGTGACCAGTACATTGAAGCTACATGATCATTGCATGATCAGCCACGTGAGTAGTGCATGATAGCCACGTGATCAGTGCATGATCAGTCACGTGATCAGTGCATGATCAGTCATGTGATCAGTGCATGGTAGCTGCGTGATCATGCATGATCAGCCACGTGAGCAGTGCATGATAGCCACGTGATCAGTGCATGATCAGCCACGTGATCAGTGCATGATCAGTCACGTGATCAGTGCATGATCAGCCACGTGATCAGTGCATGATCAGCCACGTGATCAGTGCATGTCAGCCACGTGATCAGTGCATGATAGCCACGTGATCAGTGCATGATCAGTCACGTGATCAGTGCATGATCAGTCACGTGATCAGTGTGTGATCAGCCACGTGAACAGTGCATGCTCAGTCACGTGATCAGGGCCTGCTGAGCTGCGTGATTACTGTCTGCTCATCTGCTTGACAATTGCCAGCTGAGCTGCACGATTCCTGCCTGTCATCTGCTTGACAATTGCCAGCTGTGCTGCATAATTCCTGCCTGCTCAGCTGCTTGATTATTGCCAGCTGAGCAGCATGATTTCTCAGAGCTGAGTTCCATGATTATTGCCTGCTGACTGATTCCTGCCTACTCAGCTCTTTGTTCATTGCCTCCAGAGGCACATGATCAGTGTGTGACACCAAACATGATCAGCACATGATCAGTGCATGATAAGCCACGTGATCAGTGCATGATCAATCACGTGATCAGTGCATGATCAGTCATGTGATCAGTGCATGGTAGCTGCGTGATCAGTGCATGATCAGCCACGTGATCAGTGCATGATAGCCACGTGATCAGTGCATGATCAGTCACGTGATCAGTGCATGATCAGTCACGTGATCAGTGCATGATCAGTCACGTGATCAGTGCATGATCAGTCACGTGATCAGTGCATGATCAGTCACGTGATCAGTGCATGGTAGCTACGTGATCAGTGCATGATCAGCCACGTGATCAGTGCATGATAGCCACGTGATCAGTGCATGATAGCCACGTGATCAGTGCATGATCAGTCACGTGATCGTGCATGATCAGCCACGTGATCAGTGCATGATAGCCACGTGATCAGTGCATGATAGCCACGTGATCAGTGCATGATCAGTCACGTGATCAGTGCATGATCAGTCACGTGATCAGTGCATGATCAGCCACGTGATCAGTGCATGATGAGCCACGTGATCAGTGCATGATCAATTACGTGATCAGTGCATGATCAGTCACGTGATCAGTGCATGATAGCTACGTGATCATGCATGATCAGCCACGTGATCAGTGCATGATAGCCACGTGATCAGTGCATGATAGCCACGTGATCAGTGCATGATCAGCCACGTGATCAGTGCATGATCAGTCACGTGATCATGTGTGATCAGCCACGTGATCAGTGCATGATGAGCCACGTGATCAGTGCATGATCAATTACGTGATCAGTGCATGATCAGTCACGTGACCAGTACATGGTTGCTACGTGATCATTGCATGATCAGCCACGTGAGCAGTGCATGATAGCCACGTGATCAGTGCATGATCAGTCACGTGATCAGTGCATGATCAGTCACGTGATCAGTGCATGATCATTCACGTGATCAGTGCATGATCAGTCACGTGACCAGTATATGGTAGCTACGTGATCATTGCATGACAGCCACGTGATCAGTGCATGATAGCCACGTGATCAGTGCATGATCAGTTACGTGATCAGTGTATGATCAGCCACGTGATCAGTGCATGATCAGTCACGTGATCAGTGCATGATATAGACGTGATCAGTGCATGATCAGTCACGTGATCAGTGCATGATAGCCACGTGATCAGTGCATGATCAGTCACGTGATCAGTGCATGATCAGTCACGTGACCAGTACATGGTAGCTGCGTGATCATGCATGATCAGCCACGTGATCAGTGCATGATAGCCACGTGATCAGTGCATGATCAGTCACGTGATCAGTGCATGATCAGTCACGTGATCAGTGCATGATCAGCCACGTGATCAGTGCATGATCAGTCACGTGATCAGTGCATGATCAGCCACGTGATCAGTGCATGATAGCCACGTGATCAGTGCATGATCAGTCACGTGATCAGTGCATGATCAGTCACGTGATCAGTGCATGATCAGCCACGTGATCAGTGCATGATCAGTCACGTGATCAGTGCATGATCAGCCACGTGATCAGTGCATGATAGCCACGTGATCAGTGCATGATCAGTCACGTGATCAGTGCATGATCAGTCACGTGATCAGTGCATGATCAGCCACGTGATCAGTGCATGATCAGCCACGTGATCAGTGCATGATCAGCCACGTGATCAGTGCATGATCAGTCACGTGATCAGTGCATGATCAGTCACGTGATCAGTGTGTGATCAGCCACGTGATCAGTGCATGCTCAGTCACGTGATCAGGGCCTGCTGAGCTGCGTGATTACTGTCTGCTCATCTGCTTGACAATTGCCAGCTGAGCTGCACGATTCCTGCCTGTCATCTGCTTGACAATTGCCAGCTGTGCTGCGTAATTCCTGCCTGCTCATCTGCTTGATTATTGCCAGCTGAGCAGCATGATTTCTCACAGCTGAGTTCCATGATTATAGCCTGCTGACTGATTCGTGCCTACTCAGCTCTTTGTTCATTGCCTCCAGAGGCACATGATCAGTGTATGACACCAAACATGATCAGCACATGATCAGTCACATGATCAGTGCATGATAAGCCACGTGATCAGTGCATGATCAATTATGTGATCAGTGCATGATCAGTCATGTGACCAGTACATGGTAGCTGCGTGATAATTGCATGATCAGCCACGTGATCAGTGCATGATAGCCACGTGATCAGTGCATGATCAGTCACGTGATCAGTGCATGATCAGTCACGTGATCAGTGCATGATCAGTCACGTGATCAGTGCATGATCAGTTACGTGATCAGTGCATGATCAGTCACGTGACCAGTGCATGATAGCTACGTGATCAGTGCATGATCAGCCACGTGATCAGTGCATGATAGCCACGTGATCAGTGCATGATCAGTTACGTGATCAGTGCATGATCAGTCACGTGATCAGTGCATGATCAGTCACGTGACCAGTGCATGAAGCTACGTGATCAGTGCATGATCAGCCACGTGATCAGTGCATGATAGCCACGTGATCAGTGCATGATCAGTCACGTGATCAGTGCATGATCAGTCATGTGATCAGTGCATGGTAGCTGCGTGATCATGCATGATCAGCCACGTGATCAGTGCATGATAGCCACGTGATCAGTGCATGATCAGCCACGTGATCAGTGCATGATCAGTCACGTGATCAGTGCATGATCAGCCACGTGATCAGTGCATGATCAGTCACGTGATCAGTGCATGTCAGCCACGTGATCAGTGCATGATAGCCACGTGATCAGTGCATGATCAGTCACGTGATCAGTGCATGATCAGTCACGTGATCAGTGCATGAAGTCACGTGATCAGTGCATGATAGTCATGTGATCAGTGCATGATCAGTCACGTGATCAGTGCATGATCAGCCACGTGATCAGTGCATGATCAGTCACGTGATCAGTGCATGATCAGCCACGTGATCAGTGCATGGGCAGTCACGTGATCAGTGCATGATATAGACGTGATCAGTGCATGATCAGTCACGTGATCAGTGCATGATAGCCACGTGATCAGTGCATGATCAGTCACGTGATCGGTGCATGATCATTCACGTGACCTGTACATGGTAGCTACATGATCATTGCATGATCAGCCACGTGATAGTGCATGATAGCCACGTGATCAGTGCATGATCAGTCACGTGATCAGTGCATGATCAGTCACGTGACCAGTGCATGGTAGCTGTGTGATCATCGCATGATCAGCCACGTGATCAGTGCATGATAGCCACGTGATCAGTGCATGATCAGACACGAGTTCAGTGCATGATCAGTCACGTGATCAGTGCATGATCAGTCACGTGATCAGTGCATGATCAATTACGTGATCAGTGCATGATCAGTCACGTGATCAGTGCATGGTAGCTACGTGATCAGTGCATGATCAGCCACGTGATCAGTGCATGATAGCCACGTGATCAGTGCATGATAGTCACGTGATCAGTGCATGATCAGTCACGTGATCAGTGTGTGATCAGCCACGTGATCAGTGCATGATAGCCACGTGATCAGTGCATGATAGCCACGTGATCAGTGCATGATTAGTCACGTGATCAGTGCATGATAGTCACGTGATAGTGCATGATCAGTCACGTGATCAGTGCATGATCAGCCACGTGATCAGTGCATGATAGCCACGTGATCAGTGCATGATCAGTCACGTGATCAGTGCATGATCAGTCACGTGATCAGTGCATGATCAGCCACGTGATCAGTGCATGATCAGCCACGTGATCAGTGCATGATCAGCCACGTGATCAGTGCATGATCAGTCACGTGATCAGTGCATGATCAGTCACGTGATCAGTGCATGATCATTCACGTGATCAGTGCATGATCAGTCACGTGACCAGTATATGGTAGCTACGTGATCATTCCATGACAGCCACGTGAGCAGTGCATGATAGCCACGTGATGTGTGCATGATCAGTTACGTGAGCAGAGTATGATCAGCCACGTGATCAGTGCATGAGTGCCACGTGATCAGTGCATGATATGTCACGTGACAGTGTGTGATCAGCCACGTGATCAGTGCATGTTCAGCCACGTGATCAGTGCATGATAGCCACGTGATCAGTGCATGATCAGTTACGTGAGCAGTGTATGATCAGCCACGTGATCAGTGCATGGTCAGACACGTGAACAGTGTATGATCAGCCACGTGATCAGTGCATGATATCCAAGTGATCAGTGCATGATCAATCACGTGATCAGTGTATGATCAGCCACGTGAACAGTGCATGCTCAGTCACGTGATCAGGGCCTGCTGAGCTGCGTGATTACTGTCTGCTCATCTGCTTGACAATTGCCAGCTGAGCTGCATGATTCCTGCCTGTCATCTGCTTGACAATTGCCAGCTGTGCTGCGTAATTCCTGCCTGCTCAGCTGCTTGATTATTGCCAGCTGAGCAGCATGATTCCTCACACCTGAGTTCCATGATTATTGCCTGCTGACTGTTTGATTCGTGCCTACTCAGCTCTTTGTTTATTGCCTCCAGAGGCACATGATCAGTGTATGATAGCAAACATGATCAGCGCATGATCAGTCACATGATCAGCGCCATTAAGTCACGTGATCACTACATGATAGTCATGTGATCAGTCCATGCTCAGTCACGGTATCAGTGCATGATCAGCCACGTGATCAGTGCATGATCTGTCACATGATTAGTGTATGATCATCCACGTGATCAGTGCATGGGCAGTCATGTGATCAGTGCATGATATAGACGTGATCAGTGCATGATCAGTCACGTGATCAGTGCATGATAGCCACGTGATCAGTGCATGATCAGTCACCTGATGGGTGTATGATCATTCACGTGACCTGTACATGGTAGCTACATGATCATTGCATGATCAGCCACGTGAGTAGTGCATGATAGCCACGTGATCAGTGCATGATCAGTCACGTGATCAGTGCATGATCAGCCACGTGATCAGTGCATGATCAGTCACGTGATCAGTGCATGATCAGTCACGTGACAGTGCATGATAGCTACGTGATCAGTGCATGATCAGCCACGTGATCAGTGCATGATAGCCACGTGATCAGTGCATGATCAGTCACGTGATCAGTGCATGATCAGTCACGTGATCAGTGCATGATAGCTGCGTGATCAGTGCATGATCAGCCACGTGATCAGTGCATGATAGCCACGTGATCAGTGCATGATCAGCCACGTGATCAGTGCATGATCAGTCACGTGATCAGTGCATGATCAGCCACGTGATCAGTGCATGATCAGCCACGTGATCAGTGCATGATCAGCCACGTGATCAGTGCATGATAGCCACGTGATCAGTGCATGATCAGTCACGTGATCAGTGCATGATCAGTCACGTGATCAGTGTGTGATCAGCCACGTGATCAGTGCATGCTCAGTCACGTGATCAGGGCCTGCTGAGCTGCGTGATTACTGTCTGCTCATCTGCTTGACAATTGCCAGCTGAGCTGCATGATTCCTGCCTGTCATCTGCTTGACAATTGCCAGCTGTGCTGCGTAATTCCTGCCTGCTCATCTGCTTGATTATTGCCAGCTGAGCAGCATGATTTCTCAGAGCTGAGTTCCATGATTATAGCCTGCTGACTGATTCGTGCCTACTCAGCTCTTTGTTCATTGCCTCCAGAGGCACATGATCAGTGTGTGACACCAAACATGATCAGCACATGATCAGTGCATGATAAGCCAGGTGATCAGTGCATGATCAATTATGTGATCAGTGCATGATCAGTCATGTGATCAGTGCATGGTAGCTGCGTGATCATTGCATGATCAGCCACGTGATCAGTGCATGATAGCCACGTGATCAGTGCATGATCAGTCACGTGATCAGTGCATGATCAGTCACGTGATCAGTGCATGATCAGTCACGTGATCAGTGCATGATCAATTACCTGATCAGTGCATGATCAGTCACGTGACCAGTGCATGATAGCTACGTGATCATTGCATGATCAGCCACGTGATCAGTGCATGATAGCCACGTGATCAGTGCATGATCAGTTACGTGATCAGTGCATGATCAGTCACGTGATCAGTGCATGATCAGTCACGTGACCAGTACATGAAGCTACATGATCAGTGCATGATCAGCCACGTGATCAGTGCATGATAGCCACGTGATCAGTGCATGATCAGTCACGTGATCAGTGCATGATCAGTCACGTGATCAGTGCATGATAGCTGCGTGATCAGTGCATGATCAGCCACGTGATCAGTGCATGATAGCCACGTGATCAGTGCATGATCAGTCACGTGATCAGTGCATGATCAGTCAGTGATCAGTGCATGATCAGTCACGTGACCAGTGCATGGTAGCCACGTGATCAGTGCATGATCAGCCACGTGATCAGTGCATGATAGCCACGTGATCAGTGCATGATCAGTCACGTGATCGTGTGTGATCAGCCACGTGATCAGTGCATGATAGCCACGTGATCAGTGCATGATAGCCACGTGATCAGTGCATGATCAGTCACGTGATCAGTGCATGATCAGTCACGTGATCAGTGCATGATCAGTCACGTGATCAGTGCATGATCAGCCACGTGATCAGTGCATGATAGCCACGTGATCAGTGCATGATCAGTCACGTGATCAGTGCATGATCAGTCACGTGATCAGTGCATGATCAGCCACGTGATCAGTGCATGATCAGCGACGTGATCAGTGCATGATCAGCCACGTGATCAGTGCATGATCAGCCACGTGATCAGTGCATGATTTGTCACGTGATCAGTACATGATCAGTCACGTGAACAGTGCATGATCATTTACGTGATCTGTGCATGATCAGTCACGTGACCAGTATATGGTAGCTACGTGATCATTCCATGACGAGCCACGTGAGCAGTGCATGATAGCCACGTGATGTGTGCATAATGAGTTACGTGAGCAGAGTATGATCAGCCACGTGATCAGTGCATGATATGTCATGTGACAGGTGTGTAATCAGCCTCGTGAACAATGCATGTTCAGCCACGTGATCAGTCCATGATAGCCACGTGATCAGTGCATGATCAGTTACGTGAGCAGTGTATGATCAGCCACGTGATCAGTGCATGGTCAGACACGTGAACAGTGTATGATCAGCCACGTGATCAGTGCATGATATCCAAGTGATCAGTGCATGATCAATCACGTGATCAGTGTATGATCAGCCACGTGAACAGTGCATGCTCAGTCACGTGATCAGGGCCTGCTGAGCTGCGTGATTACTGTCTGCTCATCTGCTTGACAATTTCCAGCTGAGCTGCACGATTCCTGCCTGTCATCTGCTTGACAATTGCCAGCCATGCTGCATAATTCCTGCCTGCTCAGCTGCTTGATTATTGCCAGCTGAGCAGCATGATTCCTCACACCTGAGTTCCATGATTATTGCCTGCTGACTGTTTGATTCGTGCCTACTCAGCTCTTTGTTTATTGCCTCCAGAGGCACATGATCAGTGTATGATAGCAAACATGATCAGCGCATGATCAGTCACATGATCAGCGCCATTAAGTCACGTGATCACTACATGATAGTCATGTGATCAGTCCATGCTCAGTCACGGTATCAGTGCATGATCAGCCACGTGATCAGTGCATGATCTGTCACATGATTAGTGTATGATCATCCACGTGATCAGTGCATGGGCAGTCATGTGATCAGTGCATGATATAGACGTGATCAGTGCATGATCAGTCACGTGATCAGTGCATGATAGCCACGTGATCAGTGCATGATCAGTCACCTGATGGGTGTATGATCATTCACGTGACCTGTACATGGTAGCTACATGATCATTGCATGATCAGCCACGTGAGTAGTGCATGATAGCCACGTGATCACTGCATGATCAGTCACGTGATCAGTGCATGATCAGTCATGTGACCAGTACATGGTAGCTGCGTGATCATGCATGATCAGCCACGTGAGCAGTGCATGATAGCCACGTGATCAGTGCATGATCAGACACGAGATCAGTGCATGATCAGTCACGTGATCAGTGCATGATCAGTCACGTGATCAGTGCATGATCAATCACGTGATCAGTGCATGATCAGTCACGTGATCAGTGCATGGTAGCTACGTGATCAGTGCATGATCAGCCACGTGATCAGTGCATGATAGCCACGTGATCAGTGCATGATAGTCACGTGATCAGTGCATGATCAGTCACGTGATCAGTGTGTGATCAGCCACGTGATCAGTGCATGATAGCCACGTGATCAGTGCATGATAGCCACGTGATCAGTGCATGATCAGTCACGTGATCAGTGCATGATAGTCACGTGATCAGTGCATGATCAGTCACGTGATCAGTGCATGATCAGCCACGTGATCAGTGCATGATAGCCACGTGATCAGTGCATGATCAGTCACGTGATCAGTGCATGATCAGCCACGTGATCAGTGCATGATCAGCCACGTGATCAGTGCATGATCAGCCACGTGATCAGTGCATGATCAGTCACGTGATCAGTGCATGATCAGTCACGTGATCAGTGCATGATCATTCACGTGATCAGTGCATGATCAGTCACGTGACCAGTATATGGTAGCTACGTGATCATTCCATGACAGCCACGTGAGCAGTGCATGATAGCCACGTGATGTGTGCATGATCAGTTACGTGAGCAGAGTATGATCAGCCACGTGATCAGTGCATGAGTGCCACGTGATCAGTGCATGATATGTCACGTGACAGGTGTGTGATCAGCCACGTGAACAGTGCATGTTCAGCCACGTGATCAGTGCATGATAGCCACGTGATCAGTGCATGATCAGTTACGTGAGCAGTGTATGATCAGCCACGTGATCAGTGCATGGTCAGACACGTGAACAGTGTATGATCAGCCACGTGATCAGTGCATGATATCCAAGTGATCAGTGCATGATCAATCACGTGATCAGTGTATGATCAGCCACGTGAACAGTGCATGCTCAGTCACGTGATCAGGGCCTGCTGAGCTGCGTGATTACTGTCTGCTCATCTGCTTGACAATTGCCAGCTGAGCTGCACGATTCCTGCCTGTCATCTGCTTGACAATTGCCAGCTGTGCTGCGTAATTCCTGCCTGCTCAGCTGCTTGATTATTGCCAGCGGAGCAGCATGATTCCTCACACCTGAGTTCCATGATTATTGCCTGCTGACTGTTTGATTCGTGCCTACTCAGCTCTTTGTTTATTGCCTCCAGAGGCACATGATCAGTGTATGATAGCAAACATGATCAGCGCATGATCAGTCACATGATCAGCGCCATTAAGTCACGTGATCACTACATGATAGTCATGTGATCAGTCCATGCTCAGTCACGGTATCAGTGCATGATCAGCCACGTGATCAGTGCATGATCTGTCACATGATTAGTGTATGATCATCCACGTGATCAGTGCATGGGCAGTCATGTGATCAGTGCATGATATAGACGTGATCAGTGCATGATCAGTCTCGTGATCAGTGCATGATAGCCACGTGATCAGTGCATGATCAGTCACCTGATGGGTGTATGATCATTCACGTGACCTGTACATGGTAGCTACATGATCATTGCATGATCAGCCACGTGAGTAGTGCATGATAGCCACGTGATCAGTGCATGATCAGTCACGTGATCAGTGCATGATCAGCCACGTGATCAGTGCATGATCAGTCACGTGATCAGTGCATGATCAGTCACGTGACCAGTGCATGATAGCCACGTGATCAGTGCATGATCAGCCACGTGATCAGTGCATGATAGCCACGTGATCAGTGCATGATCAGTCACGTGATCAGTGCATGATCAGTCACGTGATCAGTGCATGATAGCTGCGTGATCAGTGCATGATCAGCCACGTGATCAGTGCATGATAGCCACGTGATCAGTGCATGATCAGCCACGTGATCAGTGCATGATCAGTCACGTGATCAGTGCATGATCAGCCACGTGATCAGTGCATGATCAGCCACGTGATCAGTGCATGATCAGCCACGTGATCAGTGCATGATAGCCACGTGATCAGTGCATGATCAGCCACGTGATCAGTGCATGATCAGTCACGTGATCAGTGTGTGATCAGCCACGTGAACAGTGCATGCTCAGTCACGTGATCAGGGCCTGCTGAGCTGCGTGATTACTGTCTGCTCATCTGCTTGACAATTGCCAGCTGAGCTGCATGATTCCTGCCTGTCATCTGCTTGACAATTGCCAGCTGTGCTGGGTAATTCCTGCCTGCTCATCTACTTGATTATTGCCAGCTGAGTAGCATGATTTCTCAGAGCTGAGTTCCATGATTATAGCCTGCTGACTGATTCGTGCCTACTCAGCTCTTTGTTCATTGCCTCCAGAGGCACATGATCAGTGTGTGACACCAAACATGATCAGCACATGATCAATGCATGATAAGCCAGGTGATCAGTGCATGATCAATTATGTGATCAGTGCATGATCAGTCATGTGACCAGTACATGGTAGCTGCGTGATAATTGCATGATCAGCCATGTGAGCAGTGCATGATAGCCACGTGATCAGTGCATGATCAGTCACGTGATCAGTGCATGATCAGTCACGTGATCAGTGCATGATCAGTCACGTGATCAGTGCATGATCAGTCACGTGATCAGTGCATGATCAGTCACGTGATCAGTGCATGATCAATTACCTGATCATTGCATGATCAGCCACGTGATCAGTGCATAATAGCCACGTGATCAGTGCATGATCAATTACGTGATCAGTGCATGATCAGTCACCTGATCGGTGCATGATCATTCACGTGACCTGTACATTGAAGCTACATGATCATTGCATGATCAGCCACGTGAGTAGTGCACGATAGCCAATTGATCACTGCATGATCAGTCACGTGATCAGTGCATGATCAGTCACGTGATCAGTACATGGTAGCTGCGTGATCATTGCATGATCAGCCACGTGATCAGTGCATGATAGCCACGTGATCAGTGCATGATCAGTCACGTGATCAGTGCATGATCAATCACGTGATCAGTGCATGATCAGTCACGTGACCAGTGCATGGTAGCCACGTGATCAGTGCATGATCAGCCACGTGATCAGTGCATGATAGCCACGTGATCGGTGCATGATCAGTCACGTGATCAGTGTGTGATCAGCCACGTGATCAGTGCATGATAGCCACATGATCAGTGCAGGATCAGCCACGTGATCACTTCATGATTAGTCACGTGATCAGTACATGATCAGCCACGTGAACAGTGCATGATCAGTCACGTGATCAGTGCATGATCAGCCACGTGATCAGTGCATGATAGCCACGTGATCAGTGCATGATCAGTCACGTGATCAGTGCATGATCAGTCACGTGATCAGTGCATGATCAGCCACGTGATCAGTGCATGATCAGCCACGTGATAAGTGCATGATCAATTACGTGATCAGTGCATGATCAGCCATGTGATCAGTGCATGATTTGTCACGTGATCAGTGCATGATCAGTCACGTGAACAGTGCATGATCATTTACGTGATCAGTGCATGATCAGTCACGTGATCAGTGCATGGTAGCTACGTGATCAGTGCATGATCAGCCACGTGATCAGTGCATGATAGAAACGTGATCAGTGCATGATCAGTCACGTGAGCAGTGCATGATCAGCCACGTGATCAGTGCATGATAGTCACGTGATCAGTGTGTGATCAGCCACGTGAACAGTGCATGCTCAGTCACGTGATCAGGGCCTGCTGAGCTGCGTGATTACTGTCTGCTCATCCGCTTGACAATTTCCAGCTGAGCTGCAAGATTCCTGCCTGTCATCTCCTTGACAATTGCCACCTGTGCTGCGTAATTCCTGCCTGCTCATCTGCTTGATTATTGCCAGCTGAGCAGCATGATTTCTCAGAGCTGAGTTCCATGATTATAGCCTGCTGACTGATTCGTGCCTACTCAGCTCTTTGTTCATTGCCTCCAGAGGCACATGATCAGTGTGTGACACCAAACATGATCAGCACATGATCAATGCATGATAAGCCACGTGATCAGTGCATGATCAATTATGTGATCAGTGCATGATCAGTCATGTGATCAGTGCATGGTAGCTGCGTGATCATCGCATGATCAGCCACGTGAGCAGTGCATGATAGCCACGTGATCAGTGCATGATCAGACTCGAGATCAGTGCATGATCAGTCACGTGATCAGTGCATGATCAGCCACGTGATCAGTGCATGACCAGGCACGTGATCAGTGCATGATCAGCCACGTGATCAGTGCATGATAGCCACGTGATCAGTGCATGATCACTCACGTGATCAGTGCATGATCAGTCACGTGATCAGTGTGTGATCAGCCACGTGAACAGTGCATGCTCAGTCACGTGATCAGGGCCTGCTGAGCTGCGTGATTACTGTCTGCTCATCTGCTTGACAATTTCCAGCTGAGCTGCACGATTCCTGCCTGTCATCTGCTTGACAATTGCCACCTGTGCTGCGTAATTCCTGCCTGCTCATCTTCTTGATTATTGCCAGCTGAGCAGCATAATTTCTCAGAGGTGAGTTCCATGATTATAGCCTGCTGACTGATTCCTGCCTACTCAAATCTATGTTCATTGCCTCCAGAGGCACATGATCAGTGTGTGACATCAAACATGATCAGCACATGATCAGTCACATAATCAATGCATGATAAGCCACGTGATCAGTGCATGATCAATTATGTGATCAGTGCATGATCAGTCATGTGACCAGTACATGGTAGCTGCGTGATCAGTGCATGATCAGCCACGTGAGCAGTGCATGATAGCCACGTGATCAGTGCATGATCAGTCACGTGATCAGTGCATGATCAATTACCTGATCAGTGCATTATCAGTCACGTGACCAGTGCATGGTAGCTATGTGATCAGTGCATGATCAGCCACGTGATCAGTGCATGATAGCCACGTGATCAGTGCATGAGAGCCACGTGATCAGTGCATGATCAGTCACGTGATACGTTTGTGATCAGCCACGTGATCAGTGCATGATATCCACGTGATCAGTGCAGGATAGCCACGTGATCACTTCATGATCAGTCACGCGATCTGTACATGATCAATCACGTGATACGTGTGATCACCACCTGATCAGTGCATGATGAGCCACGTGATCAGTGCATGATCAGTCACGTGATAAGTGCATGATCAGCCACGTGATCAGTGCATGATCAGCCACGTGATCAGTGCAGGATAGCCACGTGATCACTTCATGATCAGTCACGTGATCAGTGCATGATCAGTCACGTGATCAGTGCATGTTCAGTCATGTGATCAGTGCATGACCAGCCACGTGATCAGTGCATGATAGCCACGTGATCAGTGCATGATCAGTCACGTGATCAGTGCATGATCAGTCACGTGATCAGTGCATGATCAGCCACGTGATCAGTGCATGATCAGACAAATTATAAGTGCATGATAAATTACGTGATCAGTGCATGATCAGCCACGTGATCAGTGCATGATCAGTCACGTGATCAGTGCATGATCAGGCACGTGATCAGTGCATGATCATTTACGTGATCAGTGCATGATCAGTCACGTGATCAGTGCATGGTAGCTACGTGATCAGTGCATGACAGCCACGTGAGCAGTGCTTGATGGAAACGTGCTGATTCCTGCATACTCAGCTCTATGTTCATTGCCTCCAGAGGCACATGATCAGTGCATGACACCAAACATGATCAGTGCATGATCAGTCACGTAATCAGTGCATGATAAGCCAGGTGATCAGTGCATGATCAATTATGTGATCAGTGCATGATCAGTCATGTGACCAGTGATGGTAGCTGTGTGATCATTGCATGATCAGCCACGTGAGCAGTGCATGATAGCCACGTGATGTGTGCATGATCAGTTACGTGAGCAGAGTATGATCAGCCACGTGATCCTTGCATGAGTGCCACGTGATGAGTGCATTATATGTCACGTGACAGGTGTGTGATCAGCCACGTGAACAGTGCATGTTCAGTCAGGTGATCAGTGCATGATAGCCACGTGATCAGTGCATGATCAGTTACCTGAGCAGTGTATGATCAGCCACGTGATCAGTGCATGATATCCAAGTGATCAGTGCATGATCATCATGTGATCAGTGTATGATCAGCCACGTGAACAGTGCATGCTCAGTCACGTGATCAGGGCCTGCTGAGCTGCGTGATTACTGTTTGCTCATCTGCTTGACAATTGCCAGCTGAGCTGCATGATTCCTGCCTGTCATCTGCTTGACAATTGCCAGCTGTGCTGCGTAATTCCTGCCTGCTCAGCTGCTTGATTATTGCCAGCTGAGCAGCATGATTCCTCACAGCTGAGTTCCATGATTATTGCCTGCTGACTGTTTGATTCGTGCCTACTCATCTCTTTGTTTATTGCCTCCAGAGGCACATGATCAGTGTATGATAGCAAACATGATCAGCGCATGATCAGTCACATGATCAGCGCCATTAAGTCACGTGATCACTACATGATAGTCATGTGATCAGTCCATGCTCAGTCACGGTATCAGTGCATGATCAGCCACGTGATCAGTGCATGATCTGTCACATGATTAGTGTATGATCATCCACGTGATCAGTGCATGGGCAGTCATGTGATCAGTGCATGATTAGACGTGATCAGTGCATTTTCAGTCACGTGATCAGTGCATGATAGCCACGTGATCAGTGCATGATCAGTCACCTGATGGGTGTATGATCATTCACGTGAACAGTACATGGTAGCTATATGATCAGTGTATGACCAGCCATGTGATAAGTGCATGATAGCCACGTGATCAGTGCATGATCAGTCACGTGATCAGTGCATGATGAGTCACGTGATCAGTGCATGATCAGCCACGTGATCAGTGCATGATCAATTACGCCATCAGTGCATGATCAGTCACGTGACCAGTACATGATAGCTGCGTGATCAGTGTATGACCAGCCACGTGATCAGTGCATGATAGCCACGTGATCAGTGCATGATCAGTCACGTGATAGGTGTGTGATCAGCCACGTGTACAGTGCATGCTCAGTCACGTGATAAGGGCCTGCTGAGCTGCGTGATTACTGTCTGCTCATCTGCTTGAGAATTGCCAGCTGAGCTGTACGATTCCTGCCTGTCATCTCCTTGACAATTGCCACCTGTGCTGCATAATTCCTGCCTGCTCATCTACTTGATAACTGCCAGCTGAGCAGCATGATTTCTCAAAGATGAGTTCCATGATTATAGCCTGCTGACTGATTCCTGCCTACTCAGCTCTTTGTTCATTGCCTGCAGATGCACATGATCAGCGTGTGACACCAAACATGATCAGCACATGATCAGTCACATGATCAATGCATGATAAGCCAGTGATCAGTGCATGATCCATTACGTGATCAGTGCATGATCAGTCATGTGACCAGTACATGGTAGCTGCGTGATCATTGCATGATCAGCCACGTGAGCAGTGCATGATAGCCACGTGATCAGTGCATGATCAGTCACGTGATCAGTGCATGATCAGTCACGTGACCAGTACATGGTAGCTGCGTGATCATTGCATGATAAGCCACGTGATCAGTACATGATATCCAAGTGATCAGTGCATGATCAATCACGTGATCAGTGAACGACCAGCAACGTGATCAGTGCATGCGCAGTCAGGTGGTCAGTTCCTGATCAGCCACCTGATCAGTGCGTGCACATTCCCCTGATCAGCGCCTGTCAGTCACTGATCACTGCCTGATAAACACGTGATCAGTGCCCGAACAGCCACGTCATCAGAGCATGCGCAGTCACGTGATCAGTGCATGATAGCCACGTGATCAGTGCGTGCACAGTCCCATGATCAGTGCCTGTCAGCCACTGATCATTGCCTGATACACACGTGATCAGTGCATGCTGAGCCATGTGATCAGTGCCTGATCAGCCACGTCATCAGTGCATGCGCAGTCACATCATCAGTGCATGATAGCCACGTGATCAGTGCATGCTCAGTCACGTGATCTGTACTTGATCAGCCACGTGATCAGTGCCTGCAGAGTCACGTGATCAGGGCCTGCTGAGCTGCGTGATTCCTGTCGGCTCATCTGCTTGACAATTGCCAGCTGAGCTGCGTGATTCCTGCCTGGTCACGTGCTTGATTACTGCCTGTTGAGCAGCATGATTCGTCACTGCTGAGCTCCTTGCTTATTGCCTGCTGATTGCGTGGTTCGTGTCTGCTCAGCTCTTTGAGTATCACCTCCTGAGGTCCCTGTTCGGTCGCCACCTGCCGGGGACCTGCCCCAACTGATCCAGGGTATTCGAAGGAGAGACGGCCTAGGCGACTATTTATATGCTAATCATAGATGTCAAGAATAATAGTATGAGGAGAGCTCAGTAGGAAAATTCGGTGGAGAAAAGAGACTGAGTAGCTTGGTTTACGCGGAAGACCAATCAAATTTCAAGACAAGAAGTTTGCAACACTTACGTAGGCCGCAGGCGCCCTCTCGAATAGCGAAAGGTGCCTCACCCTAGACACCTTCTCGAGTGGGTCTTAGCAGCCCAGGCATAATTAGTAAGCGTGGTGGGTTCCGCGCTCCAGATGGAGACTCAGCTGGAAGTTAAAGGGAAGAATGACAAGAACTTTATGAATTGGAGCTGTAAGTTAACTCTTTGACAGAGTGGAGTGAGATGGTGGTGGGGGACAGCACCCAGTGAAATCAGAGGTGAGAGAACAAAGCAATACAGTAGGCAGACTCTGGTTTTTTTGGGGGGAGATGCTTGAGAATATCCGGGTGGACTCCTGAGGCTCGATCCCGCATTTGCGTATGCCGTGCCTCCTTCCTCATGACCTTTGTCCAGAGTGGAATGCTTCCCCGGCTCCCGGCACATGATCAGTGCATGCTCAGTCACGATATCAGTGCCTTCCCAGCCACGTGATCACTGACGGCACAGTCACGTGATCAGCGCCTCTCAGTCACGTGATCATCGTATGATAAACACGTAATCAGTGAACGACCAGCCACGTGATCACTGCATGCGCAGTCAGGTGGTTAGTTCCTGATCAGCCACTTGATCAGTGCGTGCATAGTCCCCTGATCAGCGCCTGTCAGTCACTGATCACTGCCTGATAAATACGTGATCAGTGCCCGAACAGCCACGTCATCAGTGCATGCGCAGTCACGTGATCAGGGCATGATAGCCACGTGACAGTGCGTGCACAGTCCCATGATAAGCGCCTGTCAGCCACTGATCATTGCCTGATTAACACGTGATCAGTGCATGATGAGCCATGTGATCAGTGCCTGATCAGCCACGTCATCAGTGCATGCGCAGTCACGCCATCAGTGCATGATAGCCACTTGATCAGTGCATGCTCAGTCACGTGATCTGTACTTGATCAGCCACGTGATCAGTGCCTGCAGAGTCACGTGATCAGGGCCTGCTGAGCTGCGTGATTCCTTCCGGCTCATCTGCATGACAATTGCCATCTGAGCTGCGTGATTCCTGTCGGCTCATCTGCTTGACAATTGCCAGCTGAGCTGCGTGATTCCTGCCTGGTCACGTGCTTGATTATTGCCAGTTGAGCAGCATGATTCGTCACTGCGGAGCTCCATGCTTATTGCCTGCTGATTGCGTGGTTCGTGTCTGCTCAGCTCTTTGAGTATCGCCTCCTGAGGTCCGTGTTCGGTCGCCACCTGCCGGGGACCAGCCCCACCTGATCCAGAGTATTCAAAGGAGAGATGGCCTAGGCGACTATTTATATGCTAATCAGAGATGTCAAGAATAATAGTATGAGGAGAGCTCAGTAGGAAAATTCTGTGGAGAAAAGAGACTGAGTAGCTTGGTTTACGCTGAAGACCAATCAAACTTCAAGACAAGAAGTTTGCACCACTTATGTAGGCCGCAGGGGCCCTCTCGAATAGCGAAAGGTGCCTCACCCTAAACACCTTCTCGAGTGGGTCTTAGCAGCCCAGGCATAATTAGTAAGCGTGGTGGGTTCCACGCTCCAGATGGAGACTCAGCTGGAAGATAAAGGGAAGAATGACAAGGAACTTTATGAATTGGAGCTGTAAGTTAACTCTTTGACAGAGAGAGCGAGATGGTGGTGGGGGACAGCACCCAGTGAAATCAGAGGTGAGAGCACAAAGCAATACAGTAGGCAGACTCTGGTCTTTTTGGGGGGGAGATGCTCAAGAATATGCGGGTGGACTCCTGAGGCTCGATCCCGCATTTGCGTATGCCGAGCCTCCTTCCTCATGACCTTTGTCCAGAGTGGAATGCCTCCCCGGCTCCCGGCACATGATCAGTGCATGCTCAGTCACGATATCAGTGCATGCTCAGCCACGTGATCACTGACGGCACAGTCACGTGATCAGCGCCTCTCAGTTACGTGATCACCGTATGATAAACACGTGATCAGTGAACGACCAGCCACGTGATCACTGCATGCACGGTCAGGTGGTCAGTTCCTGATCAGCCACCTGATCAGTGCGTGCACAGTCCCCTGATCAGCGCCTGTCAGTCACAGATCACTGCCTGATAAACACGTGATCAGTGCATGATGAGCCATGTGATCAGTGCCTGATCAGCCACGTCATCAGTGCTTGCACAGTCACGTCATCAGTGCATGATAGCCACTTGATCAGTGCATGCTCAGTCACGTTATCTGTACTTGATCAGCCACGTGATCAGTGCCTGCAGAGTCACGTGATCAGGGCCTGCTGAGCTGCGTGATTCCTTCCGGCTCATCTGCATGACAATTGCCGTCTGAGCTGCGTGATTCCTGTCGGCTCATCTGCTTGACAATTGCCAGCTGAGCTGCGTGATTCCTGCCTGGTCACGTGCTTGATTATTGCCTGTTGAGCAGCATGATTCGTCACTGCTGAGCTCCATGCTTATTGCCTGCTGATTGCGTGGTTCGTGTCTGCTCAGCTCTATGAGTATCGCCTCCTGAGGTCCGTGTTCGGTCGCCACCTGCCGGGGACCTGCCCCAACTGATCCAGGGTATTCGAAGGAGAGATGGCCTAGGCGACTATTTATATTCTAATCAGAGATGTCAAGAATAATAGTATGAGGAGAGCTCAGTAGGAAAATTCGGTGGAGAAAAGAGACTGAGTAGCTTGGTTTACGCGGAAGACCAATCAAACTTCAAGACAAGAAGTTTGCACCACTTACGTAGGCCGCAGGCGCCTCTCGAATAGCGAAAGGTGCCTCACCCTAGACACCTTCTCGAGTGGGTCTTAGCAGCCCAGGCATAATTAGTAAGCGTGGTGGGTTCCGCGCTCCAGATGGAGACTCAGCTGGAAGTTAAAGGGAAGAATGACAAGGAACTTTATGAATTGGAGCTGTAAGTTAACTCTTTGACAGAGAGGAGCGAGATGGTGGTGGGGGACAGCACCCAGTGAAATCAGAGGTGAGAGCACAAAGCAATACATTAGGCAGACTCTGGTTTTTTTGGGGGGGAGATGCTTGAGAATATCCGGGTGGACTCCTGAGGCTCGATCCCGCATTTGCGTATGCCGAGCCTCCTTCCTCATGACCTTTGTCCAGAGTGGAATGCCTCCCCGGCTCCCGGCACATGATCAGTGCATGCTCAGTCACGATATCAGTGCCTTCCCAGCCACGTGATCACTGACGGCACAGTCACGTGATCAGCGCCTCTCAGTCACGTGATCACCGTATGATAAACACGTGATCAGTGAACGACCAGCCACGTGATCACTGCATGCGCGGTCAGGTGGTCAGTTCCTGATCAGCCACCTGATCAGTGCGTGCACAGTCCCCTGATCAGCGCCTGTCAGTCACTGATCACTGCCTGATAAACACGTGATCAGTGCCCGAACAGCCACGTCATCAGTGCATGCCCAGTCACGTGATCAGTGCATGATAGCCACGTGATCAGTGCGTGGACAGTCCCATGATCAGCGCCTGTCAGCCGCTGATCATTGCCTGATTAACACGTGATCAGTGCATGATGAGCCATGTGATCAGTGCCTGATCAGCCAGGTCATCAGTGCATGCGCAGTCACGTCATCAGTGCATGATAGCCACGTGATCAGTGCATGCTCAGTCACGTGATCTGGACTTGATCAGCCACGTGATCAGTGCCTGCAGAGTCACGTGATCAGGGCCTGCTGAGCTGCGTGATTCCTGCCGGCTCATCTGCATGACAATTGCCATCTGAGCTGCGTGATTCCTGTCGGCTCATCTGCTTGACAATTGCCAGCTGAGCTGCGTGATTCCTGCCTGGTCACGTGCTTGATTATTGCCAGTTGAGCAGCATGATTCGTCACTGCTGAGCTCCATGCTTATTGCCTGCTGATTGCGTGGTTCGTGTCTGCTCAGCTCTTTGAGTTTTGCCTCCTGAGGTCCCTGTTCGGACGCCACCTGCCGGGGACCAGCCCCAACTGATCCAGGGTATTCGAAGGAGAGATGGCCTAGGCGACTATTTATATGCTAATCAGAGATGTCAAGAATAATAGTATGAGGAGAGCTCAGTAGGAACATTCGGTGGAGAAAAGAGACTGAGTAGCTTGGTTTACGCGGAAGACCAATCAAACTTCAAGACAAGAAGTTTGCACCACTTACGTAGGCCGCAGGGGCCCTCTCGAATAGCGAAAGGTGCCTCACCCTAGACACCTTCTCGAGTGGGTCTTAGCAGCCCAGGCATAATTAGTAAGCGTGGTGGGTTCCGCGCTCCAGATGGAGACTCAGCTGGAAGATAAAGGGAAGAATGACAAGGAACTTTATGAATTGGAGCTGTAAGTTAACTCTTTGACAGAGAGAGCGAGATGGTGGTGGGGGACAGCCCCCAGTGAAATCAGAGGTGAGAGCACAAAGCAATACAGTAGGCAGACTCTGGTTTTTTGGGGGGGAGATGCTCAAGAATATCCGGGTGGACTCCTGAGGCTCGATCCCGCATTTGTGTATGCCGAGCCTCCTTCCTCATGACCTTTGTCCAGAGTGGAATGCCTCCCCGGCTCCCGGCACATGATCAGTGCATGCTCAGTCACGATATCAGTGCATGCTCAGCCACGTGATCACTGACGGCACAGTCACGTGATCAGCGCCTCTCAGTCACGTGATCACCGTATGATAAACACGTAATCAGTGAACGACCAGCCACGTGATCACTGCATGCGCGGTCAGGTGGTCAGTTCCTGATCAGCCACCTGATCAGTGCGTGCACAGTCCCCTGATCAGCACCTGTCAGTCACTGATCACTGCCTGATAAACACGTGATCAGTGCATGATGAGCCATGTGATCAGTGCCTGATCAGCCACGTCATCAGTGCATGCGCAGTCACGTCATCAGTGCATGATAGCCACGTGATCAGTGCATGCTCAGTCACGTGATCTGTACTTGATCAGCCACGTGATCAGTGCCTGCAGAGTCACGTGATCAGGGCCTGCTGAGCTGCGTGATTCCTGCCGGCTCATCTGCATGACAATTGCCATCTGAGCTGCGTGATTCCTGTCGGCTCATCTGCTTGACAATTGCCAGCTGAGCTGCGTGATTCCTGCCTGGTCACGTGCTTGATTATTGCCTGTTGAGCAGCATGATTCGTCTCTGCTGAGCTCCATGCTTATTGCCTGCTGATTGCGTGGTTCGTGTCTGCTCAGCTCTTTGAGTATTGCCTCCTGAGGTCCGTGTTCGGTCGCCACCTGCCGGGGACCAGCCCCAACTGATCCAGGGTATTCGAAGGAGAGATGGCCTAGGCGACTATTTATATTCTAATCAGAGATGTCAAGAATAATAGTATGAGGAGAGCTCAGTAGGAAAATTCGGTGGAGAAAAGAGACTGAGTAGCTTGGTTTACGCGGAAGACCAATCAAACTTCAAGACAAGAAGTTTGCACCACTTACGTAGGCCGCAGGCGCCCTCTCGAATAGCGAAAGGTGCCTCACCCTAGACACCTTCTCGAGTGGGTCTTAGCAGCCCAGGCATAATTAGTAAGCGTGGTGGGTTCCGCGCTCCAGATGGAGACTCAGCTGGAAGTTAAAGGGAAGAATGACAAGGAACTTTATGAATTGGAGCTGTAAGTTAACTCTTTGACAGAGAGAGTGAGATGGTGGTGGGGGACAGCCCCCAGTGAAATCAGAGGTGAGAGCACAAAGCAATACAGTAGGCAGACTCTGGTTTTTTTGGGGGAGATGCTCGAGAATATCCGGGTGGACTCCTGAGGCTCGATCCCGCATTTGCGTATGCCGTGCCTCCTTCCTCATGACCTTTGTCCAGAGTGGAATGCCTCCCCGGCTCCCGGCACATGATCAGTGCATGCTCAGTCACGATATCAGTGCCTGCCCAGCCACGTGATCACTGACGGCACAGTCACGTGATCAGCGCCTCTCAGTCACGTGATCACCGTATGATAAACACGTGATCAGTGAACGACCAGCCACGTGATCACTGCATGCGCGGTCAGGTGGTCAGTTCCTGATCAGCCACCTGATCAGTGCGTGCACAGTCCCCTGATCAGCGCCTGTCAGTCACTGATCACTGCCTGATAAACACGTGATCAGTGCCCGAACAGCCACGTCATCAGTGCATGCCCAGTCACGTGATCAGTGCATGATAGCCACGTGATCAGTGCGTGCACAGTCCCATGATCAGCGCCTGTCAGTCACTGATCATTGCCTGATAAACACGTGATCAGTGCATGATGAGCCATGTGATCAGTGCCTGATCAGCCACGTCATCAGTGCATGCGCAGTCACGTCATCAGTGCATGATAGCCACGTGATCAGTGCATGCTCAGTCACGTGATCTGGACTTGATCAGCCACGTGATCAGTGCCTGCAGAGTCACGTGATCAGGGCCTGCTGAGCTGCGTGATTCCTGCCGGCTCAGCTGCATGACAATTGCCATCTGAGCTGCGTGATTCCTGTCGGCTCATCTGCTTGACAATTGCCAGCTGAGCTGCGTGATTCCTGCCTGGTCACGTGCTTGATTATTGCCTGTTGAGCAGCATGATTCGTCACTGCTGAGCTCCATGCTTATTGCCTGCTGATTGCGTGGTTCGTGTCTGCTCAGCTCTTTGAGTATTGCCTCCTGAGGTCCGTGTTCGGTCGCCACCTGCCGGGGACCAGCCCCAACTGATCCAGGGTATTCGAAGGAGAGATGGCCTAGGCGACTATTTATATTCTAATCAGAGATGTCAAGAATAATAGTATGAGGAGAGCTCAGTAGGAAAATTCGGTGGAGAAAAGAGACTGAGTAGCTTGGTTTACGCGGAAGACCAATCAAATTTCAAGACAAGAAGTTTGCACCACTTACGTAGGCCGCAGGCGCCCTCTCGAATAGCGAAAGGTGCCTCACCCTAGACACCTTCTCGAGTGGGTCTTAGCAGCCCAGGCATAATTAGTAAGCGTGGTGGGTTCCGCGCTCCAGATGGAGACTCAGCTGGAAGTTAAAGGGAAGAATGACAAGGAACTTTATGAATTGGAGCTGTAAGTTAACTCTTTGACAGAGAGGAGCGAGATGGTGGTGGGGGACAGCACCCAGTGAAATCAGAGGTGAGAGCACAAAGCAATACAGTAGGCAGACTCTGGTTTTTTTGGGGGAGATGCTCGAGAATATCCGGGTGGACTCCTGAGGCTCGATCCCGCATTTGCGTATGCCGAGCCTCCTTCCTCATGACCTTTGTCCAGAGTGGAATGCCTCCCCGGCTCCCGGCACATGATCAGTGCATGCTCAGTCACGATATCAGTGCCTGCCCAGCCACGTGATCACTGACGGCACAGTCACGTGATCAGCGCCTCTCAGTCACGTGATCACCGTATGATAAACACGTGATCAGTGAACGACCAGCCACGTGATCACTGCATGCGCGGTCAGGTGGTCAGTTCCTGATCAGCCACCTGATCAGTGCGTGCACAGTCCCCTGATCAGCGCCTGTCAGTCACTGATCACTGCCTGATAAACACGTGATCAGTGCCCGAACAGCCACGTCATCAGTGCATGCCCAGTCACGTGATCAGTGCATGATAGCCACGTGATCAGTGCGTGCACAGTCCCATGATCAGCGCCTGTCAGTCACTGATCATTGCCTGATTAACACGTGATCAGTGCATGATGAGCCATGTGATCAGTGCCTGATCAGCCAGGTCATCAGTGCATGCGCAGTCACGTCATCAGTGCATGATAGCCACGTGATCAGTGCATGCTCAGTCACGTGATCTGGACTTGATCAGCCACGTGATCAGTGCCTGCAGAGTCACGTGATCAGGGCCTGCTGAGCTGCGTGATTCCTGCCGGCTCATCTGCATGACAATTGCCATCTGAGCTGCGTGATCCCTGTCGGCTCATCTGCTTGACAATTGCCAGCTGAGCTGCGTGATTCCTGCCTGGTCACGTGCTTGATTATTGCCAGTTGAGCAGCATGATTCGTCACTGCTGAGCTCCATGCTTATTGCCTGCTGATTGCGTGGTTCGTGTCTGCTCAGCTCTTTGAGTTTCGCCTCCTGAGGTCCCTGTTCGGACGCCACCTGCCGGGGACCAGCCCCAACTGATCCAGGGTATTCGAAGGAGAGATGGCCTAGGCGACTATTTATATGCTAATCAGAGATGTCAAGAATAATAGTATGAGGAGAGCTCAGTAGGAACATTCGGTGGAGAAAAGAGACTGAGTAGCTTGGTTTACGCGGAAGACCAATCAAACTTCAAGACAAGAAGTTTGCACCACTTACGTAGGCCGCAGGGGCCCTCTCGAATAGCGAAAGGTGCCTCACCCTAGACACCTTCTCGAGTGGGTCTTAGCAGCCCAGGCATAATTAGTAAGCGTGGTGGGTTCCGCGCTCCAGATGGAGACTCAGCTGGAAGATAAAGGGAAGAATGACAAGGAACTTTATGAATTGGAGCTGTAAGTTAACTCTTTGACAGAGAGAGCGAGATGGTGGTGGGGGACAGCCCCCAGTGAAATCAGAGGTGAGAGCACAAAGCAATACAGTAGGCAGACTCTGGTTTTTTGGGGGGAGATGCTCAAGAATATCCGGGTGGACTCCTGAGGCTCGATCCCGCATTTGTGTATGCCGAGCCTCCTTCCTCATGACCTTTGTCCAGAGTGGAATGCCTCCCCGGCTCCCGGCACATGATCAGTGCATGCTCAGTCACGATATCAGTGCATGCTCAGCCACGTGATCACTGACGGGACAGTCACGTGATCAGCGCCTCTCAGTCACGTGATCACCGTATGATAAACACGTAATCAGTGAACGACCAGCCACGTGATCACTGCATGCGCGGTCAGGTGGTCAGTTCCTGATCAGCCACCTGATCAGTGCGTGCACAGTCCCCTGATCAGCACCTGTCAGTCACTGATCACTGCCTGATAAACACGTGATCAGTGCATGATGAGCCATGTGATCAGTGCCTGATCAGCCACGTCATCAGTGCATGCGCAGTCAGGTCATCAGTGCATGATAGCCACTTGATCAGTGCATGCTCAGTCACGTGATCTGTACTTGATCAGCCACGTGATCAGTGCCTGCAGAGTCACGTGATCAGGGCCTGCTGAGCTGCGTGATTCCTGCCGGCTCATCTGCATGACAATTGCCATCTGAGCTGCGTGATTCCTGTCGGCTCATCTGCTTGACAATTGCCAGCTGAGCTGCGTGATTCCTGCCTGGTCACGTGCTTGATTATTGCCTGTTGAGCAGCATGATTCGTCTCTGCTGAGCTCCATGCTTATTGCCTGCTGATTGCGTGGTTCGTGTCTGCTCAGCTCTTTGAGTATTGCCTCCTGAGGTCCGTGTTCGGTCGCCACCTGCCGGGGACCAGCCCCAACTGATCCAGGGTATTCGAAGGAGAGATGGCCTAGGCGACTATTTATATTCTAATCAGAGATGTCAAGAATAATAGTATGAGGAGAGCTCAGTAGGAAAATTCGGTGGAGAAAAGAGACTGAGTAGCTTGGTTTACGCGGAAGACCAATCAAACTTCAAGACAAGAAGTTTGCACCACTTACGTAGGCCTCAGGCGCCCTCTCGAATAGCGAAAGGTGCCTCACCCTAGACACCTTCTCGAGTGGGTCTTAGCAGCCCAGGCATAATTAGTAAGCGTGGTGGGTTCCGCGCTCCAGATGGAGAATCAGCTGGAAGTTAAAGGGAAGAATGACAAGGAACTTTATGAATTGGAGCTGTAAGTTAACTCTTTGACAGAGTGAGCGAGATGGTGGTGGGGGACAGCACCCAGTGAAATCAGAGGTGAGAGCACAAAGCAATACAGTAGGCAGACTCCGGTTTTTTTGGGGGGGAGATGCTCGAGAATATCCGGGTGGACTCCTGAGGCTCGATCCCGCATTTTCGTATGCCGAGCCTCCTTCCTCATGACCTTTGTCCAGAGTGGAATGCTTCCCCGGCTCCCGGCACATGATCAGTGCATGCTCAGTCACGATATCAGTGCCTTCTCAGCCACGTGATCACTGACGGCACAGTCACGTGATCAGCGCCTCTCAGTCACGTGATCATCGTATGATAAACACGTAATCAGTGAACGACCAGCCACGTGATCACTGCATGCGCGGTCAGGTGGTCAGTTCCTGATCAGCCACTTGATCAGTGCGTGCACAGTCCCCTGATCAGCGCCTGTCAGTCACTGATCACTGCCTGATAAATACGTGATCAGTGCCCGAACAGCCACGTCATCAGTGCATGCGCAGTCACGTGATCAGGGCATGATAGCCACGTGACAGTGCGTGCACAGTCCCATGATCAGCGCCTGTCAGTCACTGATCATTGCCTGATAAACACGTGATCAGTGCATGATGAGCCATGTGATCAGTGCCTGATCAGCCACGTCATCAGTGCATGCGCAGTCACGTCATCAGTGCATGATCAGCCACGTGATCAGTGCCTGCAGAGTCACGTGATCAGGGCCTGCTGAGCTGCGTGATTCCTGTCGGCTCATCTGCTTGACAATTGCCAGCTGAGCTGCGTGATTCCTGCCTGGTGACGTGCTTGATTATTGCCAGTTGAGCAGCATGATTCGTCACTGCTGAGCTCCATGCTTATTGTCTGCTGATTTCGTGGTTCGTGTCTGCTCACCTCTTTGAGTATCACCTCCTGAGTTCCCTGTTCGGTCGCCACCTGCCGGGGACCAGCCCCAACTGATCCAGGGTATTCGAAGGAGAGATGGCCTAGGCGACTATTTATATGCTAATCTGAGATGTCAAGAATAATAGTATGAGGAGAGCTCAGTAGGAAAATTCGGTGGAGAAAAGAGACTGAGTAGCTTGGTTTACGCGGAAGACCAATCAATCTTCAAGACAAGAAGTTTGCACCACTTACGTAGGCCTCAGGCGCCCTCTCGAATAGCGAAAGGTGCCTCACCCTAGACACCTTCTCGAGTGGGTCTTAGCAGCCCAGGCATAATTAGTAAGCGTGGTGGGTTCCGCGCTCCAGATGGAGACTCAGCTGGAAGATAAAGGGAAGAATGACAAGGAACTTTATGAATTGGAGCTGTAAGTTAACTCTTTGACAGAGAGAGCGAGATGGTGGTGGGGGACAGCCCCCAGTGAAATCAGAGGTGAGAGCACAAAGCAATACAGTAGGCAGACTCTGGTTTTTTGGGGGAGATGCTCGAGAATATCCGGGTGGACTCCTGAGGCTCGATCCCGCATTTGCGTATGCCGAGCCTCCTTCCTCATGACCTTTGTCCAGAGTGGAATGCCTCCCCGGCTCCCGGCACATGATCAGTGCATGCTCAGTCACGATATCAGTGCATGCTCAGCCACGTGATCACTGATGGCACAGTCACGTGATCAGCACCTCTCAGTCACGTGATCACCGTATGATAAACACGTGATCAGTGAACGACCAGCCACGTGATCACTGCATGCACGGTCAGGTGGTCAGTTCCTGATCAGCCACCTGATCAGTGCGTGCACAGTCCCCTGATCAGCGCCTGTCAGTCACAGATCACTGCCTGATAAACACGTGATCAGTGCATGATGAGCCATGTGATCAGTGCCTGATCAGCCACGTCATCAGTGCTTGCGCAGTCACGTCATCAGTGCATGATAGCCACGTGATCAGTGCATGCTCAGTCACGTGATCTGGACTTGATCAGCCACGTGATCAGTGCCTGCAGAGTCACGTGATCAGGGCCTGCTGAGCTGCGTGATTCCTGCCGGCTCATCTGCATGACAATTGCCGTCTGAGCTGCGTGATTCCTGTCGGCTCATCTGCTTGACAATTGCCAGCTGAGCTGCGTGATTCCTGCCTGGTCACGTGCTTGATTATTGCCTGTTGAGCAGCATGATTCGTCACTGCTGAGCTCCATGCTTATTGCCTGCTGATTGCGTGGTTCGTGTCTGCTCAGCTCTTTGAGTATTGCCTCCTGAGGTCCGTGTTCGGTCGCCACCTGCCGGGGACCAGCCCCAACTGATCCAGGGTATTCGAAGGAGAGATGGCCTAGGCGACTATTTATATTCTAATCAGAGATGTCAAGAATAATAGTATGAGGAGAGCTCAGTAGGAAAATTCGGTGGAGAAAAGAGACTGAGTAGCTTGGTTTACGCGGAAGACCAATCAAACTTCAAGACAAGAAGTTTGCACCACTTACGTAGGCCGCAGGCGCCCTCTCGAATAGCGAAAGGTGCCTCACCCTAGACACCTTCTCGAGTGGGTCTTAGCAGCCCAGGCATAATTAGTAAGCGTGGTGGGTTCCGCGCTCCAGATGGAGACTCAGCTGGAAGTTAAAGGGAAGAATGACAAGGAACTTTATGAATTGGAGCTGTAAGTTAACTCTTTGACAGAGAGGAGCGAGATGGTGGTGGGGGACAGCACCCAGTGAAATCAGAGGTGAGAGCACAAAGCAATACAGTAGGCAGACTCTGGTTTTTTTGGGGGGAGATGCTTGAGAATATCCGGGTGGACTCCTGAGGCTCGATCCCGCATTTGCGTATGCCGAGCCTCCTTCCTCATGACCTTTGTCCAGAGTGGAATGCCTCCCCGGCTCCCGGCACATGATCAGTGCATGCTCAGTCACGATATCAGTGCCTGCCCAGCCACGTGATCACTGACGGCACAGTCACGTGATCAGCGCCTCTCAGTCACGTGATCACCGTATGATAAACACGTGATCAGTGAACGACCAGCCACGTGATCACTGCATGCGCGGTCAGGTGGTCAGTTCCTGATCAGCCACCTGATCAGTGCGTGCACAGTCCCCTGATCAGCGCCTGTCAGTCACTGATCACTGCCTGATAAACACGTGATCAGTGCCCGAACAGCCACGTCATCAGTGCATGCCCAGTCACGTGATCAGTGCATGATAGCCACGTGATCAGTGCGTGGACAGTCCCATGATCAGCGCCTGTCAGCCACTGATCATTGCCTGATAAACACGTGATCAGTGCATGATGAGCCATGTGATCAGTGCCTGATCAGCCAGGTCATCAGTGCATGCGCAGTCACGTCATCAGTGCATGATAGCCACGTGATCAGTGCATGCTCAGTCACGTGATCTGGACTTGATCATCCACGTGATCAGTGCCTGCAGAGTCACGTGATCAGGGCCTGCTGAGCTGCGTGATTCCTGCCGGCTCATCTGCATGACAATTGCCATCTGAGCTGCGTGATTCCTGTCGGCTCATCTGCTTGACAATTGCCAGCTGAGCTGCGTGATTCCTGCCTGGTCACGTGCTTGATTATTGCCAGTTGAGCAGCATGATTCGTCACTGCTGAGCTCCATGCTTATTGCCTGCTGATTGCGTGGTTCGTGTCTGCTCAGCTCTTTGAGTTTTGCCTCCTGAGGTCCCTGTTCGGACGCCACCTGCCGGGGACCAGCCCCAACTGATCCAGGGTATTCGAAGGAGAGATGGCCTAGGCGACTATTTATATGCTAATCAGAGATGTCAAGAATAATAGTATGAGGAGAGCTCAGTAGGAACATTCGGTGGAGAAAAGAGACTGAGTAGCTTGGTTTACGCGGAAGACCAATCAAACTTCAAGACAAGAAGTTTGCACCACTTACGTAGGCCGCAGGGGCCCTCTCGAATAGCGAAAGGTGCCTCACCCTAGACACCTTCTCGAGTGGGTCTTAGCAGCCCAGGCATAATTAGTAAGCGTGGTGGGTTCCGCGCTCCAGATGGAGACTCAGCTGGAAGATAAAGGGAAGAATGACAAGGAACTTTATGAATTGGAGCTGTAAGTTAACTCTTTGACAGAGAGAGCGAGATGGTGTTGGGGGACAGCCCCCAGTGAAATCAGAGGTGAGAGCACAAAGCAATACAGTAGGCAGACTCTGGTTTTTTGGGGGAGATGCTCGAGAACATCCGGGTGGACTCCTGAGGCTCGATCCCGCATTTGCGTATGCCGAGCCTCCTTCCTCATGACCTTTGTCCAGAGTGGAATGCCTCCCCGGCTCCCGGCACATGATCAGTGCATGCTCAGTCACGATATCAGTGCATGCTCAGCCACGTGATCACTGACGGCACAGTCACGTGATCAGCGCCTCTCAGTCACGTGATCACCGTATGATAAACACGTAATCAGTGAACGACCAGCCACGTGATCACTGCATGCGCGGTCAGGTGGTCAGTTCCTGATCAGCCACCTGATCAGTGCGTGCAGAGTCCCCTGATCAGCACCTGTCAGTCACTGATCACTGCCTTATAAACACGTGATAAGTGCATGATGAGCCATGTGATCAGTGCCTGATCAGCCACGTCATCAGTGCATGCGCAGTCAGGTCATCAGTGCATGATAGCCACGTGATCAGTGCATGCTCAGTCACGTGATCTGTACTTGATCAGCCACGTGATCAGTGCCTGCAGAGTCACGTGATCAGGGCCTGCTGAGCTGCGTGATTCCTGCCGGCTCATCTGCATGACAATTGCCATCTGAGCTGCGTGATTCCTGTCGGCTCATCTGCTTGACAATTGCCAGCTGAGCTGCGTGATTCCTGCCTGGTCACGTGCTTGATTATTGCCTGTTGAGCAGCATGATTCGTCTCTGCTGAGCTCCATGCTTATTGCCTGCTGATTGCGTGGTTCGTGTCTGCTCAGCTCTTTGAGTATTGCCTCCTGAGGTCCGTGTTCGGTCGCCACCTGCCGGGGACCAGCCCCAACTGATCCAGGGTATTCGAAGGAGAGATGGCCTAGGCGACTATTTATATGCTAATCAGAGAGGTCAAGAATAATAGTATGAGGAGAGCTCAGTAGGAAAATTCGGTGGAGAAAAGAGACTGAGTAGCTTGGTTTACGCGGAAGACCAATCAAACTTCAAGACAAGAAGTTTGCACCACTTACGTAGGCCGCAGGCGCCCTCTCGAATAGCGAAAGGTGCCTCACCCTAGACACCTTCTCGAGTGGGTCTTAGCAGCCCAGGCATAATTAGTAAGCGTGGTGGGTTCCGCGCTCCAGATGGAGACTCAGCTGGAAGTTAAAGGGAAGAATGACAAGGAACTTTATGAATTGGAGCTGTAAGTTAACTCTTTGACAGAGTGAGCGAGATGGTGGTGGGGGACAGCCCCCAGTGAAATCAGAGGTGAGAGCACAAAGCAATACAGTAGGCAGACTCTGGTTTTTTTGGGGGAGATGCTCGAGAATATCCGGGTGGACTCCTGAGGCTCGATCCCGCATTTGCGTATGCCGTGCCTCCTTCCTCATGACCTTTGTCCAGAGTGGAATGCTTCCCCGTCTCCCGGCACATGATCAGTGCATGCTCAGTCACGATATCAGTGCCTTCTCAGCCACGTGATCACTGACGGCACAGTCACGTGATCAGCGCCTCTCAGTCACGTGATCATCGTATGATAAACAGGTAATCAGTGAACGACCAGCCACGTGATCACTGCATGCGCGGTCAGGTGGTCAGTTCCTGATCAGCCACTTGATCAGTGCGTGCACAGTCCCCTGATCAGCGCCTGTCAGTCACTGATCACTGCCTGATAAACACGTGATCAGTGCCCGAACAGCCACGTCATCAGTGCATGCGCAGTCACGTGATCAGTGCATGATAGCCACGTGACAGTGCGTGCACAGTCCCATGATCAGCGCCTGTCAGTCACTGATCATTGCCTGATAAACACGTGATCAGTGCATGATGAGCCATGTGATCAGTGCCTGATCAGCCACGTCATCAGTGCATGCGCAGTCACGTCATCAGTGCATGATCAGCCACGTGATCAGTGCCTGCAGAGTCACGTGATCAGGGCCTGCTGAGCTGCGTGATTCCTGTCGGCTCATCTGCTTGACAATTGCCAGCTGAGCTGCGTGATTCCTGCCTGGTTACGTGCTTGATTATTGCCAGTTGAGCAGCATGATTCGTCACTGCTGAGCTCCATGCTTATTGTCTGCTGATTTCGTGGTTCGTGTCTGCTCACCTCTTTGAGTATCACCTCCTGAGTTCCCTGTTCGGTCGCCACCTGCCGGGGACCAGCCCCAACTGATCCAGGGTATTCGAAGGAGAGATGGCCTAGGCGACTATTTATATGCTAATCTGAGATGTCAAGAATAATAGTATGAGGAGAGCTCAGTAGGAAAATTCGGTGGAGAAAAGAGACTGAGTAGCTTGGTTTACGCGGAAGACCAATCAATCTTCAAGACAAGAAGTTTGCACCACTTACGTAGGCCTCAGGCGCCCTCTCGAATAGCGAAAGGTGCCTCACCCTAGACACCTTCTCGAGTGGGTCTTAGCAGCCCAGGCATAATTAGTAAGCGTGGTGGGTTCCGCGCTCCAGATGGAGACTCAGCTGGAAGATAAAGGGAAGAATGACAAGGAACTTTATGAATTGGAGCTGTAAGTTAACTCTTTGACAGAGAGAGCGAGATGGTGGTGGGGGACAGCCCCCAGTGAAATCAGAGGTGAGAGCACAAAGCAATACAGTAGGCAGACTCTGGTTTTTTTGGGGGAGATGCTCGAGAATATGCGGGTGGACTCCTGAGGCTCGATCCCGCATTTGCGTATGCCGAGCCTCCTTCCTCATGACCTTTGTCCAGAGTGGAATGCCTCCCCGGCTCCCGGCACATGATCAGTGCATGCTCAGTCACGATATCAGTGCATGCTCAGCCACGTGATCACTGATGGCACAGTCACGTGATCAGCACCTCTCAGTCACGTGATCACCGTATGATAAACACGTGATCAGTGAACGACCAGCCACGTGATCACTGCATGCACGGTCAGGTGGTCAGTTCCTGATCAGCCACCTGATCAGTGCGTGCACAGTCCCCTGATCAGCGCTTGTCAGTCACTGATCACTGCCTGATAAACACGCGATCAGTGCATGATCAGCCACGTGATCAGTGCATGATCAGCCACGCCATCAGTGCATGCGCAGTCACGCCATCAGTGCATGATAGCCACGTGATCAGTGCATGATCAGTCACGTGATGTCATGATCAGCCACGTGATCAGTGCATGCATAGTCCCCTGATCAGCGCCTGTCAGTCACTGATCAGTGCCTGATAAACACGTGATCAGTGAACAGCCACGTGATCAGTGCATGACAGTCACGTGATCAGTGCATGATAGCCACGTGATCAGTGCGTGCACAGTCCCATGATCAGCGCCTGTCAGCCACTGATCATTGCCTGATAAACACGTGATCAGTGCATGATGAGCCATGTGATCAGTGCCTGATCAGCCAGGTCATCAGTGCATGCGCAGTCACGTCATCAGTGCATGATAGCCACGTGATCAGTGCATGCTCAGTCACGTGATCTGGACTTGATCAGCCACGTGATCGGTGCCTGCAGAGTCACGTGATCAGGGCCTGCTGAGCTGCGTGATTCCTGCCGGCTCATCTGCATGACAATTGCCATCTGAGCTGCGTGATTCCTGTCGGCTCATCTGCTTGACAATTGCCAGCTGAGCTGCGTGATTCCTGCCTGGTCACGTGCTTGATTATTGCCAGTTGAGCAGCATGATTCGTCCCTGCTGAGCTCCATGCTTATTGCCTGCTGATTGCGTGGTTCGTGTCTGCTCAGCTCTTTGAGTATCGCCTCCTGAGGTCCCTGTTCGGTCGCCACCTGCCGGGGACCAGCCCCAACTGATCCAGGGTATTCGAAGGAGAGATGGCCTAGGCGACTATATATATGCTAATCAGAGATGTCAAGAATAATAGTATGAGGAGAGCTCAGTAGGAAAATTCGGTGGAGAAAGAGACTGAGTAGCTTGGTTTACGCGGAAGACCAATCAAACTTCAAGACAAGAAGTTTGCAACACTTACGTAGGCCGCAGGGGCCCTCTCGAATAGCGAAAGGTGCCTCACCCTAGACACCTTCTCGAGTGGGTCTTAGCAGCCCAGGCATAATTAGTAAGCGTGGTGGGTTCCGCGCTCCAGATGGAGACTCAGCTGGAAGTTAAAGGGAAGAATGACAAGGAACTTTATGAATTGGAGCTGTAAGTTAACTGTTTGACAGAGAGAGCGAGATGGTGGATGGGGACAGCCCCCAGTGAAATTAGAGGTGAGAGCACAAAGCAATACAGTAGGCAGACTCTGGTTTTTTTGGGGGAGATGCTCGAGAATATCCGGGTGGACTCCTGAGGCTCGATCCCGCATTTGTGTATGCCGAGCCTCCTTCCTCATGACCTTTGTCCAGAGTGGAATGCCTCCCCGGCTCCCGGCACATGATCAGTGCATGCTCAGTCACGATATCAGTGCATGCTCAGCCACGTGATCACTGATGGCACAGTCACGTGATCAGCGCCTCTAAGTCACGTGATCACCGTATGATAAACACGTGATCAGTGAACGACCAGCCACGAGATCACTGCATGCGCGGTCAGGTGGTCAGTTCCTGATCAGCCACCTGATCAGTGCGTGCACAGTCCCCTGATCAGCGCCTCTCAGTCACTGATCACTGCCTGATAAACACGTCATCAGTGCATGATAGCCACGTGATCAGTGCATGCTCAGTCACGTGATCTGGACTTGATCAGCCACGTGATCAGTGCCTGCAGAGTCACGTGATCAGGGCCTGCTGAGCTGCGTGATTCCTGCCGGCTCATCTGCATGACAATTGCCATCTGAGCTGCGTGATTCCTGTCGGCTCATCTGCTTGACAATTGCCAGCTGAGCTGCGTGATTCCTGCCTGGTCACGTGCTTGATTATTGCCAGTTGAGCAGCATGATTCGTCCCTGCGGAGCTCCATGCTTATTGCCTGCTGATTGCGTTGTTCGTGTCTGCTCAGCTCTTTGAGTATCGTCTCCTGAGGTCCGTGTTCGGTCGCCACCTGCCGGGGACCAGCCTCAACTGATCCAGGGTATTCGAAGGAGAGATGGCCTAGGCGACTATTTATATGCTAATCAGAGATGTCAAGAATAATAGTATGAGGAGAGCTCAGTAGGAAAATTCGGTGGAGAAAGAGACTGAGTAGCTTGGTTTACGCTGAAGACCAATCAAACTTCAAGACAAGAAGTTTGCACCACTTACGTAGGCCGCAGGCGCCCTCTCAAATAGCGAAAGGTGCCTCACCCTAGACACCTTCTCGAGTGGGTCCTAGCAGCCCAGGCATAATTAGTAAGCGTGGTGGGTTCAGCGCTCCAGATGGAGACTCAGCTGGAAGATAAAGGGAAGAATGACAAGGAACTTCATGAATTGGAGCTGTAAGTTAACTCTTTGACAGAGAGAGCGAGATGGTGGTGGGGACAGCCCCCAGTGAAATTAGAGGTGAGAGCACAAAGCAATACAGTAGGCAGACTCTGGTTTTTTTGGGGGAGATGCTCGAGAATATGCGGGTGGACTCCTGAGGCTCGATCCCGCATTTGTGTATGCCGAGCCTCCTTCCTCATGACCTTTGTACAGAGTGGAATGCCTCCCCGGCTCCCGGCACATGATCAGTGCATGCTCAGTCACGATATCAGTGCATGCTCAGCCACGTGATCACTGATGGGACAGTCACGTGATCAGCGCCTCTAAGTCACGTGATCACCGTAGGATAAACACGTGATCAGTGAACGACCAGCCACGAGATCACTGCATGCGCGGTCAGGTGGTCAGTTCCTGATCAGCCACCTGATCAGTGCGTGCACAGTCCCCTGATCAGCGCCTCTCAGTCACTGATCACTGCCTGATAAACACGTGATCAGTGCCCGAACAGCCACGTCATCAGTGCATGCCCAGTCACGTGATCAGTGCATGATAGCCACGTGATCAGTGCGTGGACAGTCCCATGATCAGCGCCTGTCAGCCACTGATCATTGCCTGATAAACACGTGATCAGTGCATGATGAGCCATGTGATCAGTGCCTGATCAGCCAGGTCATCAGTGCATGCGCAGTCACGTCATCAGTGCATGATAGCCACGTGATCAGTGCATGCTCAATCACGTGATCTGGACTTGATCAGCCACGTGATCAGTGCCTGCAGAGTCACGTGATCAGGGCCTGCTGAGCTGCGTGATTCCTGCCGGCTCATCTGCATGACAATTGCCATCTGAGCTGCGTGATTCCTGTCGGCTCATCTGCTTGACAATTGCCAGCTGAGCTGCGTGATTCCTGCCTGGTCACGTGCTTGATTATTGCCAGTTGAGCAGCATGATTCGTCACTGCTGAGCTCCATGCTTATTGCCTGCTGATTGCGTGGTTCGTGTCTGCTCAGCTCTTTGAGTATCGTCTCCTGAGGTCCGTGTTCGGTTGCCACCTGCCGGGGACCAGCCCCAACTGATCCAGGGTATTCGAAGGAGAGATGGCCTAGGCGACTATTTATATGCTAATCAGAGATGTCAAGAATAATAGTATGAGGAGAGCTCAGTAGGAACATTCGGTGGAGGAAAGAGACTGAGTAGCTTGGTTTACGCGGAAGACCAATCAAACTTCAAGACAAGAAGTTTGCACCACTTACGTAGGCCGCAGGGGCCCTCTCGAATAGCGAAAGGTGCCTCACCCTAGACACCTTCTCGAGTGGGTCTTAGCAGCCCAGGCATAATCAGTAAGCGTGGTGGGTTCCGCGCTCCAGATGGAGACTCAGCTGGAAGATAAAGGGAAGAATGACAAGGAACTTTATGAATTGGAGCTGTAAGTTAACTCTTTGACAGAGAGAGCGAGATGGTGGTGGGGGACAGCCCCCAGTGAAATCAGAGGTGAGAGCACAAAGCAATACAGTAGGCAGACTCTGGTCTTTTTTGGGGGGAGATGTTCGAGAATATGCGGGTGGACTCCTGAGGCTCGATCCCGCATTTGTGTATGCCGAGCCTCCTTCCTCATGACCTTTGTCCAGAGTGGAATGCCTCCCCGGCTCCCGGCACATGATCAGTGCATGCTCAGTCACGATATCAGTGCATGCTCAGCCACGTGATCACTGATGGGACAGTCACGTGATCAGCGCCTCTAAGTCACGTGATCACCGTATGATAAACACGTGATCAGTGAACGACCAGCCACGAGATCACTGCATGCGCGGTCAGGTGGTCAGTTCCTGATCAGCCACCTGATCAGTGCGTGCACAGTCCCCTGATCAGCGCCTCTCAGTCACTGATCACTGCCTGATAAACACGTGATCAGTGCATGATGAGCCATGTGATCAGTGCCTGATCAGCCACGTCATCAGTGCATGCCCAGTCACGTCATCAGTGCATGATAGCCACTTGATCAGTGCATGCTCAGTCACGTGATCTGTACTTGATCAGCCACGTGATCAGTGCCTGCAGTGTCATGTGATCAGGGCCTGCTGAGCTGCGTGATTCCTGCCGGCTCATCTGCATGACAATTGCCATCTGAGCTGCGTGATTCCTGTCGGCTCATCTGCTTGACAATTGCCAGCTGAGCTGCGTGATTCCTGCCTGGTCACGTGCTTGATTATTGCCTGTTGAGCAGCATGATTCGTCTCTGCTGAGCTCCATGCTTATTGCCTGCTGATTGCGTGGTTCGTGTCTGCTCAGCTCTTTGAGTATCGCCTCCTGAGGTCGGTGTTCGGTCGCCACCTGCCGGGGACCTGCCCCAACTGATCCAGGGTATTCGAAGGAGAGATGGCCTAGGCGACTATTTATATTCTAATCAGAGATGTCAAGAATAATAGTATGAGGAGAGCTCAGTAGGAAAATTCGGTGGAGAAAAGAGACTGAGTAGCTTGGTTTACGCGGAAGACCAATCAAACTTCAAGACAAGAAGTTTGCACCACTTACGTAGGCCGCAGGCGCCCTCTCGAATAGCGACAGGTGCCTCACCCTAGACACCTTCTCGAGTGGGTCTTAGCAGCCCAGGCACAATTAGTAAGCGTGGTGGGTTCCGCGCTCCAGATGGAGACTCAGCTGGAAGTTAAAGGGAAGAATGACAAGGAACTTTATGAATTGGAGCTGTAAGTTAACTCTTTGACAGAGAGAGCGAGATGGTGGTGGGGGACAGCACCCAGTGAAATCAGAGGTGAGAGCACAAAGCAATACAGTAGGCAGACTCTGGTTTTTTTGGGGGGGAGATGCTTGAGAATATCCGGGTGGACTCCTGAGGCTCGATCCCGCATTTGCGTATGCCGAGCCTCCTTCCTCATGACCTTTGTCCAGAGTGGAATGCCTCCCCGGCTCCCGGCACATGATCAGTGCATGCTCAGTCACGATATCAGTGCCTTCTCAGCCACGTGATCACTGACGGCACAGTCACGTGATCAGCGCCTCTCAGTCACGTGATCACCGTATGATAAACACGTGATCAGTGAACGACCAGCTACGTGATCACTGCATGCTCGGTCAGGTGGTCAGTTCCTGATCAGCCACCTGATCAGTGCGTGCATAGTCCCCTGATCAGCGCCTGTCAGTCACTGATCACTGCCTGATAAACACGTGATCAGTGCCCGAACAGCCACGTCATCAGTGCATGCCCAGTCACGTGATCAGTGCATGATAGCCACGTGATCAGTGCGTGCACAGTCCCATGATCAGCGCCTGTCAGCCACTGATCATTGCCTGATAAACACGTGATCAGTGCATGATGAGCCATGTGATCAGTGCCTGATCAGCCACGTCATCAGTGCATGCGCAGTCACGTCATCAGTGCATGATAGCCACGTGATCAGTGCATGCTCAGTCACGTGATCTGGACTTGATCAGCCACGTGATCAGTGCCTGCAGAGTCACGTGATCAGGGCCTGCTGAGCTGCGTGATTCCTGCCGGCTCATCTGCATGACAATTGCCATCTGAGCTGCGTGATTCCTGTCGGCTCATCTGCTTGACAATTGCCAGCTGAGCTGCGTGATTCCTGCCTGGTCACGTGCTTGATTATTGCCTGTTGAGCAGCATGATTCGTCTCTGCTGAGCTCCATGCTTATTGCCTGCTGATTGCGTGGTTCGTGTCTGCTCAGCTCTTTGAGTATCGCCTCCTGAGGTCCGTGTTCGGTCGCCACCTGCCGGGGACCTGCCCCAACTGATCCAGGGTATTCGAAGGAGAGATGGCCTAGGCGACTATTTATATTCTAATCAGAGATGTCAAGAATAATAGTATGAGGAGAGCTCAGTAGGAAAATTCGGTGGAGAAAAGAGACTGAGTAGCTTGGTTTACGCGGAAGACCAATCAAACTTCAAGACAAGAAGTTTGCACCACTTACGTGGGCCGCAGGCGCCCTCTCGAATAGCGAAAGGTGCCTCACCCTAGACACCTTCTCGAGTGGGTCTTAGCAGCCCAGGCATAATTAGTAAGCGTGGTGGGTTCCGCGCTCCAGATGGAGACTCAGCTGGAAGTTAAAGGGAAGAATGACAAGGAACTTTATGAATTGGAGCTGTAAGTTAACTCTTTCACAGAGAGAGCGAGATGGTGGTGGGGGACAGCCCCCAGTGAAATCAGAGGTGAGAGCACAAAGCAATACAGTAGGCAGACTCTGGTCTTTTGGGGGGAGATGCTCGAGAATATGCGGGTGGACTCCTGAGGCTCGATCCCGCATTTGCGTATGCCGAGCCTCCTTCCTCATGACCTTTGTCCAGAGTGGAATGCCTCCCCGGCTCCCGGCACATGATCAGTGCATGCTCAGTCACGATATCAGTGCATGCTCAGCCACGTGATCACTGATGGGACAGTCACGTGATCAGCGCCTCTAAGTCACGTGATCACCGTATGATAAACACGTGATCAGTGAACGACCAGCCACGAGATCACTGCATGCGCGGTCAGGTGGTCAGTTCCTGATCAGCCACCTGATCAGTGCGTGCACAGTCCCCTGATCAGCGCCTCTCAGTCCCTGATCACTGCCTGATAAACACGTGATCAGTGCATGATGAGCCATGTGATCAGTGCCTGATCAGCCACGTCATCAGTGCATGCGCAGTCACGTCATCAGTGCATTATAGCCACCTGATCAGTGCATGCTCAGTCACGTTATCTGTACTTGATCAGTCACGTGATCAGTGTATGATCAGCCACGTGATCAGTCCATGATCAGCCACATGATCAGTGCATGACCAGGCACGTGATCAGTGTATATCCAGCCAAGTGATCAGTGCATGATAGCCACGTGATCAGTGCATGATCAGTCACGTGATCAGTGCATGATCAGTCACGTGATCAGTGCATGATCAGCCACGTGATCAGTCCATGATCAGCCACGTGATCAGTGCATGATCAATTATGTGTTCAGTGCATGATCAGTCACGTGATCAGTATATGGTAGCTACGTGATCATTGCCAGATCAGCCACGTGAGCAGTGCATGATAGCCACGTGATCAGTGCATGATCAGTCACATGATCAGTGCATGATCAGTCACGTGATAGGTGTGTGATCAGCCACGTGAACTGTGCATGCTCAGTCACGTGATCAGGGCCTGCTGAGCTGCGTGATTACTGTCTGCTCATCTGCTTGACAATTTCCAGCTGAGCTGCACGATTCCTGCCTGTCATCTCCTTGACAATTGCCACCTGTGCTGCGTAATTCCTGCCTGCTCATCTACTTGATTATTGCCAGCTGAGCAGCATGATTTCTCAGAGCTGAGTTCCATGATTATAGCCTGCTGACTGATTCCTGCCTACTCAGCTCTATGTTCATTGCCTGCAGAGGCACATGATCAGTGTGTGACACCAAACATGATCAGCACATGATCAGTCACATAATCAATGCATGATAAGCCAGGTGATCAGTGCATGATCAATTATGTGATCAGTGCATGATCAGTCATGTGACCAGTACATGGTAGCTGCGTGATCATTGCATGATCAGCCACGTGAGCAGTGCATGATAGCCACGTGATCAGTGCATGATCAGTCACGTGATCTGTGCATGATCAGTCACGTGATCTGTGCATGATCAGTCACGTGATCAGTGCATGATCAATTACCTTATCAGTGCATGATCAGTCACGTGACCAGTGCATGGTAGCTATGTGATCATTGCATGATCAGCCACGTGATCAGTGCATGATAACCACGTGATCAGTGCATGATAGCCACGTGATCAGTGCATGATCAGTCACGTGATACGTGTGTGATCAGCCACGTGATCAGTGCATGTTATCCACGTGATCAGTGCAGGTTAGCCACGTGATCACTTCATGATTATTTACGTGATCTGTACATGGTCAGTCACGTGATACGTGCATTATCAGCCACCGGATCAGTGCGTGATGAGCCATGTGATCAGTGCAGGATCAATTAAGTGATCAGTGCATGATCAGTCACATGACCAGTACATGGTAGCTACGTGATCATTGCGTGATCAGCCACGTGATCAGTGCATGATAGCTACGTTATCAGTGCATGATCAGCCACATTATCAGTGCATGAGAGCCACGTGATCAGTTCATGATCAGTCACGTTATACATGTGTGATCAGCCACGTGATAAGTGCATGATGAGCCACGTGATCAGTGCAGGATCAATTACGTGATCAGTGCATGATCAGTCACGTGACCCGTATATGGTTGCTACATGATCCTTGCATGATCAGCCACGTGAGCAGAGCATGATAGCCACGTGATCAGTGCACGATCAATCACGTGTTCAGTGCATGATCAGTCATGTAATCTGTGCATGACCAGGCACGTGATCAGTGTATGACCAGCCAAGTGATCAGTGCATGATAGCCACGTGATCAGTGCATGATCAGTCACGTGATCAGTGCATGATCAGTCACGTGATCAGTGGATGATCAGCCACGTGATCAGTGCATGATCAGCCACATGATCAGTGCATGATCAATTACGTGATCAGTGCATGATCAGTCACCTGATGGGTGTATGATCATTCACGTGACCTGTACATGGTATCTACATGATCATTGCATGATCAGCCACGTGAGTAGTGCATGATAGCCACGTGATCACTGCATGATCAGTCACGTGATCAGTGCCTGATCAGTCATGTGACCAGTACATGGTAGCTGCCAGATCATCGCATGATCAGCCACGTGAGCAGTGCATGATAGCCACGTGATCAGTGCATGATCAGACACGAGATCAGTGCATGATCAGTCACGTGATCAGTGCATGATCAGCCACGTGATCAGTGCATGACCAGGCTCGTGATCAGTGTATGTCCAGCCAAGTTATCAGTGCATGATAGCCACGTGATCAGTGCATGATCAGTCACATGATCAGTGCATGATCAGTTACGTGATCAGTGCATGATCAGTCACGTGATCAGTGGATGATCAGCCACGTGATCAGTGCATGATCAGCCACATGATCAGTGCATGATCAATTACGTGATCAGTGCATAATCAGTCACCTGATGGGTGTATGACCATTCACGTGACCTGTACATGGTATCTACATGATCATTGCATGATCAGCCACGTGAGTAGTGCATGATAGCCACGCGATCACTGCATGATCAGTCACGTGATCAGTGCCTGATCAGTCATGTGACCAGTACATGGTAGCTGCCAGATCATCGCATGATCAGCCACGTGAGCAGTGCATGATAGCCACGTGATCAGTGCATGATCAGACACGAGATCAGTGCATGATCAGTCACGTGATCAGTGCATGATCAGCCACGTGATCAGTGCATGACCAGGCACGTGATCAGTGTATGTCCAGCCAAGTTATCAGTGCATGATAGCCACGTGATCAGTGCATGATCAGTCACATGATCAGTGCATGATCAGTTACGTGATCAGTGCATGATCAGTCACGTGATCAGTGGATGATCAGCCACGTGATCAGTGCATGATCAGCCACATGATCAGTGCATGATCAATTACGTGATCAGTGCATAATCAGTCACCTGATGGGTGTATGACCATTCACGTGACCTGTACATGGTATCTACATGATCATTGCATGTTCAGCCACGTGAGTAGTGCATGATAGCCACGTGATTACTGCATGATCAGTCACGTGATCAGTGCATGATCAGTCATGTGACCAGTACATGGTAGCTGCCAGATCATCGCATGATCAGCCACGTGAGCAGTGCATGATAGCCACGTGATCAGTGCATGATCAGACACGAGATCAGTGCATGATCAGTCACGTGATCAGTGCATGATCAGCCACGTGATCAGTGCATGACCAGGCACGTGATCAGTGTATGTCCAGCCAAGTGATCAGTGCATGATAGCCACGGGATCAGTGCATGATCAGTCACATGATCAGTGCATGATCAGTCACGTGATAGGTGTGTGATCAGCCACGTGAACAGTGCATGCTCAGTCACGTGATCAGGGCCTGCTGAGCTGCGTGATTACTGTCTGCTCATCTGCTTGACAATTTCCAGCTGAGCTGCACGATTCCTGCCTGTCATCTCCTTGACAATTGCCACCTGTGCTGCGTAATTCCTGCCTGCTCATCTACTTGATTATTGCCAGCTGAGCAGCATGATTTCTCAGAAGTGAGTTCCATGATTATAGCCTGCTGACTGATTCCTGCCTACTCAGCTCTATGTTCATTGCCTCCAGAGGCACATGATCAGTGTGTGACACCAAACATGATCAGCACATGATCAGTCACATAATCAATGCATGATAAGCCAGGTGATCAGTGCATGATCAATTATGTGATCAGTGCATGATCAGTCATGTGACCAGTACATGGTAGCTGCGTGATCATTACATGATCAGCCACGTGAGCAGTGCATGATCAGTCACGTGATCAGTGCATGATCAATTACGTGATCAGTGCATTATCAGTCACGTGACCAGTGCATGTAGCCACGTGACCATTGCATGATCAGCCACGTGATCAGTGCATGATAGCCACGTGATCAGTGCATGATAGCCACGTGATCAGTGCATGATCAGTCACGTGATCCGTGTGTGATCAGCCACGTGATCAGTGCATGGTCAGCCACGTGATCAGTCCATGGTCAGACACGTGAACAATGTATGATCAGCCACCTGATCAGTGCATGATATCCAAGTGATCAGTGCATGATCATCACGTGATCAGTGTATGATCAGCCACGTGAACAGTGCATGCTCAGTCACGTGATCAGGGCCTGCTGAGCTGCGTGATTACTGTCTGCTCATCTGCTTGACAATTGCCAGCTGAGCTGCATGATTCCTGCCTGTCATCTGCTTGACAATTGCCAGCTGTGCTGCGTAATTCCTGCCTGCTCAGCTGCTTGATTATTGCCAGCTGAGCAGCATGATTCCTCACACCTGAGTTCCATGATTATTGCCTGCTGACTGTATGATTCGTGCCTACTCAGCTCTTTGTTTATTGCCTCCAGAGGCACATGATCAGTGTATGATAGCAAACATGATCAGCGCATGATCAGTCACATGACCAGCGCCATTAAGTCACGTGATCACTACATGATAGTCATGTGATCAGTCCATGCTCAGTCACATTATCAGTGCATGATCAGCCACGTGATCAGTGCATGATCTGTCACATGATTAGTGTATGATCACCCACGTGATCAGTGCATGGGCAGTCATGTGATCAGTGCATGATATAGACGTGATCAGTGCATGATCAGTCTCGTGATCAGTGCATGATAGCCACGATTTCAGTGCATGATCAGTCACCTGATGGGTGTATGATCATTCACGTGACGTGTACTTGGTAGCTACATGATCATTGCATGATCAGCCACGTGAGTAGTGCATGATAGCCACGTGATCACTGCATGATCATTCACGTGATCAGTGCATGATAGCCACGTGATCAGTGCATGATCAGTCACCTGATGGGTGTATGATCATTCATGTGACCTGTACATGTTAGCTACATGATCATTGCTTGATCAGCCACGTGAGTAGTGCATGATTGCCACGTGATCACTGCATGATCAGTCACGTGATCAGTGCATGATCAGTCATGTGACCAATACATGGTAGCTGCGTGATCATCGCATGATCAGCCACGTTAGCAGTGCATGATAGCTACGTGATCAGTGCATGATCAGACACGAGATCAGTGCATGATCAGTCACGTGATCAGTGCATGATCAGCCACCTGATCAGTGCATGACCAGGCACGTGATCAGTGTATGTCCAGCCAAGTGATCAGTGCATGATAGCCACGTGATCAGTGCATGATCATTCACATGATCAGTGCATGATCAGTCACGTGATAGGTGTGTGATCAGCCATGTGAACAGTGCATGCTCAGTCACGTGATCAGGGCCTGCTGAGCTGCGTGATTACTGTCTGCTCATCCGCTTGACAATTTCCAGCTGAGCTGCAAGATTCCTGCCTGTCATCTCCTTGACAATTGCCACCTGTGCTGGGTAATTCCTGCCTGCTCATCTACTTGATTATTGCCAGCTGAGCAGCATGATTTCTCAGAGCTGAGTTCCATGATTATAGCCTGCTGACTGATTCCTGCCTACTCAGCTCTATGTTCATTGCCTCCAGAGACACATGATCAGTGTGTGACACCAAACATGATCAGCACATGATCAGTCACGTGATCAGTGCCTGATCAGTCACGTGATCAGTGTATGATCAGCCACGTGATCAGTCCATGATCAGCCACATGATCAGTGCATGATCAATTACGTGATCAGTGCATGATCAGTCATGTGACCAGTATATGGTAGCTACGTGATCATTGCCAGATCAGCCACGTGAGCAGTGCATGATAGCCACGTGATCAGTGCATGATCAGCCATGTGATCAGTGCATGATCAGTCACGTGATCAGTGCATGATCAGTCACGTGATCAGTGCATGATCATCCACGTGATCAGTGCATGTGGAGTCATGTAGTCAATGCATGATAGCGCCGTGAACAGTGCACGATCAGTCCCGTGATGAGTGTATGGTCAGCCAAGTGATCAGTGCAAGATAGCTACGTGATCAGTGCATGATCAGTCACATGATCAGTGCATGATCAGTCACGTGATAAGTGTGTGATCAGACACGTGAACAGTGCATGCTCAGTCAGGTGATCAGGGCCTGCTGAGCTGCGTGATTACTGTCTGCTCATCTGCTTGACAATTTCCAGCTGAGCTGCACGATTCCTGCCTGTCATCTCCTTGACAATTGCCACCTGTGCTGTGTAATTCCTGCCTGCTCATCTACTTGATTATTGCCAGCTGAGCAGCATGATTTCTCAGAGCTGAGTTCCATGATTATAGCCTGCTGACTGATTCCTGCCTACTCAAATCTATGTTCATTGCCTCCAGAGGCACATGATCAGTGTGTGACACCAAACATGATCAGCACATGATCAGTCACATGATCAATGCATGATAAGCCAGGTGATCAGTGCATGATCAATTATGTGATCAGTGCATGATCAGTCGTGTGACCAGTACATGGTAGCTGCGTGATCATCGCATGATCAGCCACGTGAGCAGTGCATGATAGCCACGTGATCAGTGCATGATCAGACTCGAGATCAGTGCGTGATCAGTCACGTGATCAGTGCATGATCAGCCACGTGATCAGTGCATGACCAGGCACGTGATCAGTGTATGTCCAGCCAAGTGATCAATGCATGATAGCCACGTGATCAGTGCATGATCACTCACATGATCAGTGCATGATCAGTCACGTGATAGGTGTGTGATCACCCACGTGAACAGTGCATGCTCAGTCACGTGATCAGGGCCTGCTGAGCTGCGTGATTACTGTCTGCTCATCTGCTTGAAAATTTCCAGCTGAGCTGCACGATTCCTGCCTGTCATCTCCTTGACAATTGCCACCTGTGCTGCGTAATTCCTGCCTGCTCATCTTCTTGATTATTGCCAGCTGAGCAGCATAATTTCTCAGAGGTGAGTTCCATGATTATACCCTGCTGACTGATTCCTGCCTACTCAAATCTATGTTCATTGCCTCCAGAGGCACATGATCAATGTGTGACATCAAACATGATCAGCACATGATCAGTCACATAATCAATGCATGATAAGCCAGGTGATCAGTGCATGATCAATTATGTGATCAGTGCATGATCAGTCATGTGACCAGTACATGGTAGCTGCGTGATCATTGCATGATCAGCCACGTGAGCAGTGCATGATAGCCACGTGATCAGTGCATGATCAGTCACGTGATCAGTGCATGATCAATTACCTGATCAGTGCATTATCAGTCACGTGACCAGTGCATGGTAGCTATGTGATCATTGCATGATCAGCCACGAGATCAGTGCATGATAGCCACGTGATCAGTGCATGAGAGCCACGTGATCAGTGCATGATCAGTCACGTGATACGTTTGTGATCAGCCACGTGATCAGTGCATGTTATCCACGTGATCAGTGCAGGATAGCCACGTGATCACTTCATGATTATTTACGTGATCTGTACATGATCAGTCACGTGATACGTGTGTGGTCACCACCAGATCAGTGCGTGATGAGCCACGTGATCAGTGCATGATCAGTCACGTGATACGTGTGTGATCAGCTACGTGATCATTGCATGATCAGCCACGTGATCAGTGCAGGATAGCCACGTGATCACTTCATGATTATTCACGTGATCTGTACATGATCAGTCACGTGAACAGTGCATGTTCAGTCATGTGATCAGTGTATGACCAGCCAAGTGTTCAGTGCATGATAGCCACGTGATCAGTGCATGATCAGTCACGTGATCAGTGCATGATCAGTCACGTGATCAGTGTATGATCAGCCACGTGATCAGTGCATGATCAGCCAAATGATAAGTGCATGATAAATTACGTGATCAGTGCATGATCAGCCACGTGATCAGTGCATGATCAGTCACGTGATCAGTACATGATCAGGCACGTGAACAGTGCATGATCATTTACGTGATCTGTGCATGATCAGTCACGTGACCAGTATATGGTAGCTACGTGATCATTCCGTGACGAGCCACGTGAGCAGTGCTTGATAGAAACGTGCTGATTCCTGCATACTCAGCTCTATGTTCATTGCCTCCAGAGGCACATGATCAGTGCCTGACACCAAACATGATCAGCACATGATCAGTAACATAATCAATGCATGATAAGCCAGGTGATCAGTGCATGATCAATTATGTGATCAGTGCATGATCAGTCATGTGACCAGTAGATGGTAGCTGTGTGATCATTGCATGATCAGCCACGTGAGCAGTGCATGATAGCCACGTGATGTGTGCATGATCAGTTACGTGAGCAGAGTATGATCGGCCACGTGATCCTTGCATGAGTGCCACGTGATGAGTGCATTATATGTCACGTGACAGGTGTGTGATCAGCCACGTGAACAGTGCATGTTCAGCCAGGTGATTAGTGCATGATAGCCACGTGATCAGTGCATGATCAGTTACCTGAGCAGTGTATGATCAGCCACGTGATCAGTGCATGATATCCAAGTGATCAGTGCATGATCATCATGTGATCAGTGTATGATCAGCCACGTGTACAGTGCATGCTCAGTCACGTGATCAGGGCCTGCTGAGCTCCGTGATTACTGTCTGCTCATCTGCTTGACAATTGCCAGCTGAGCTGCATGATTCCTGCCTGTCATCTGCTTGACAATTACCAGCTGTGCTGCGTAATTCCTGCCTGCTCAGCTGCTTGATTATTGCCAGCTGAGCAGCATGATTCCTCACAGCTGAGTTCCATGATTATTGCCTTCTGACTGTTTGATTCGTGCCTACTCAGCTCTTTGTTTATTGCCTCCAGAGGCACATCATCAGTATATGATAGCAAACATGATCAGCGCATGATCAGTCACATGATCAGCGACATTAAATCACGTGATCACTACATGATAGTCATGTGATCAGTCCATGCTCAGTCACGGTATCAGTGCATGATCAGCCAAGTGATCAGTGCATGATCTGTCACATGATTAGTGTATGATCATCCACATGATCAGTGCATGGGCAGTCATGTGATCAGTGCATGATTAGACGTGATCAGTGCATTTTCAGTCTCGTGGTCAGTGCATGATAGCCACGTGATCAGTGCATGATCAGTCACCTGATGGGTGTAAGATCATTCACGTGAACGGTACATGGTAGCTATATGATCAGTGTATGACCAGCCATGTGATAAGTGCATGATAGCCACGGGATCAGTGCATGACCCGTCACGTGATCAGCGCATGATGAGTCACGTGATCAGTGCATGATCAGCCACATGATCAGTGTATGATCAATTACGTCATCAGTGCATGATCAGTCACGTGACCAGTACATGGTAGCTGTGTGATCAGTGTATGACCAGCCAAGTGATCAGTGCATGAGAGCCACGTGATCAGTGCATGATTATTTACGTGATAGGTGTGTGATCAGCCACGTGTACAGTGCATGCTCAGTCACGTGATAAGGGCCTGCTGAGCTGCGTGATTACTGTCTGCTCATCTGCTTGAGAATTGCCAGCTGAGCTGTACGATTCCTGCCTGTCATCTCCTTGACAATTGCCACCTGTGCTGCATTATTCCTGCCTGCTCATCTACTTGATAACTGCCAGCTGAGCAGCATGATTTCTCAAAGATGAGTTCCATGATTATAGCCTGCTGACTGATTCCTGCCTACTCAGCTCTTTGTTCATTGCCTGCAGATGCACATGATCAGCGTGTGACACCAAACATGATCAGCACATGATCAGTCACATGATCAATGCATGATAAGCCAGTTGATCAGTGCATGATCCATTACGTGATCAGTGCATGATCAGTCATGTGACCAGTACATGGTAGCTGCGTGATCATTGCATGATAAGCCACGTGATCAGTGCATGATATCCAAGTGATCAGTGCATGATCAATCACGTGATCAGTGAACGACCAGCAACGTGATCACTGCATGCACGGTCAGGTGGTCAGTTCCTGATCAGCCACCTGATCAGTGCGTGCACAGTCCCCTGATCAGCGCCTGTCAGTCACTGATCACTGCCTGATAAACACGTGATCAGTGCATGATGAGCCATGTGATCAATGCCTGATCAGCCACGTCATCAGTGCATGCGCAGTCACGTCATCAGTGCATGATAGCCACTTGATCAGTGCATGCTCAGTCACGTGATCTGTACTTGATCAGCCACGTGATCAGTGCCTGCAGAGTCACGTGATCAGGGCCTGCTGAGCTGCGTGATTCCTGCCGGCTCATCTGCATGACAATTGCCATCTGAGCTGCGTGATTCCTGTCGGCTCATCTGCTTGACAATTGCCAGCTGAGCTGCGTGATTCCTGCCTGTCACGTGCTTGATTATTGCCTGTTGAGCAGCATGATTCGTCTCTGCTGAGCTCCATGCTTATTGCCTGCTGATTGCGTGGTTCGTGTCTGCTCAGCTCTTTGAGTATCGCCTCCTGAGGTCCGTGTTCGGTCGCCACCTGCCGGGGACCTGCCCCAACTGATCCAGGGTATTCGAAGGAGAGATGGCCTAGGCGACTATTTATATTCTAATCAGAGATGTCAAGAATAATAGTATGAGGAGAGCTCAGTAGGAAAATTCGGTGGAGAAAAGAGACTGAGTAGCTTGGTTTACGCGGAAGACCAATCAAACTTCAAGACTAGAAGTTTGCACCACTTACGTAGGCCGCAGGCGCCCTCTCGAATAGCGAAAGGTGCCTCACCCTAGACACCTTCTCGAGTGGGTCTTAGCAGCCCAGGCATAATTAGTAAGCGTGGTGGGTTCCGCGCTCCAGATGGAGACTCAGCTGGAAGTTAAAGGGAAGAATGACAAGGAACTTTATGAATTGGAGCTGTAAGTTAACTCTTTGACAGAGAGGAGCGAGATGGTGGTGGGGGACAGCACCCAGTGAAATCAGAGGTGAGAGCACAAAGCAATACAGTAGGCAGACTCTGGTTTTTTTGGGGGGGAGATGCTTGAGAATATCCGGGTGGACTCCTGAGGCTCGATCCCGCATTTGCGTATGCCGAGCCTCCTTCCTCATGACCTTTGTCCAGAGTGGAATGCCTCCCCGGCTCCCGGCACATGATCAGTGCATGCTCAGTCACGATATCAGTGCCTTCTCAGCCACGTGATCACTGACGGCACAGTCACGTGATCAGCGCCTCTCAGTCACGTGATCACCGTATGATAAACACGTGATCAGTGAACGACCAGCTACGTGATCACTGCATGCGCGGTCAGGTGGTCAGTTCCTGATCAGCCACCTGATCAGTGCGTGCATAGTCCCCTGATCAGCGCCTGTCAGTCACTGATCACTGCCTGATAAACACGTGATCAGTGCCCGAACAGCCACGTCATCAGTGCATGCCCAGTCACGTGATCAGTGCACGATAGCCACGTGATCAGTGCGTGGACAGTCCCATGATCAGCGCCTGTCAGCCACTGATCATTGCCTGATAAACACGTGATCAGTGCATGATGAGCCATGTGATCAGTGCCTGATCAGCCAGGTCATCAGTGCATGCGCAGTCACGTCATCAGTGCATGATAGCCACGTGATCAGTGCATGCTCAGTCACGTGATCTGGACTTGATCAGCCACGTGATCAGTGCCTGCAGAGTCACGTGATCAGGGCCTGCTGAGCTGCGTGATTCCTGCCGGCTCATCTGCATGACAATTGCCATCTGAGCTGCGTGATTCCTGTCGGCTCATCTGCTTGACAATTGCCAGCTGAGCTGCGTGATTCCTGCCTGGTCACGTGCTTGATTATTGCCAGTTGAGCAGCATGATTCGTCACTGCTGAGCTCCATGCTTATTGCCTGCTGACTGCGTGGTTCGTGTCTGCTCAGCTCTTTGAGTATCGTCTCCTGAGGTCCGTGTTCGGTTGCCACCTGCCGGGGACCAGCCCCAACTGATCCAGGGTATTCGAAGGAGAGATGGCCTAGGCGACTATTTATATGCTAATCAGAGATGTCAAGAATAATAGTATGAGGAGAGCTCAGTAGGAACATTCGGTGGAGAAAAGAGACTGAGTAGCTTGGTTTACGCGGAAGACCAATCAAACTTCAAGACAAGAAGTTTGCACCACTTACGTAGGCCGCAGGGGCCCTCTCGAATAGCGAAAGGTGCCTCACCCTCGACACCTTCTCGAGTGGGTCTTAGCAGCCCAGGCATAATTAGTAAGCGTGGTGGGTTCCGCGCTCCAGATGGAGACTCAGCTGGAAGTTAAAGGGAAGAATGACAAGGAACTTTATGAATTGGAGCTGTAAGTTAACTCTTTGACAGAGAGGAGCGAGATGGTGGTGGGGGACAGCACCCGGTGAAATCAGTGGTGAGAGCACAAAGCAATACAGTAGGCAGACTCTGGTTTTTTTGGGGGGGAGATGCTTGAGAATATCCGGGTGGACTCCTGAGGCTCGATCCCGCATTTGCGTATGCCGAGCCTCCTTCCTCATGACCTTTTTCCAGAGTGGAATGCCTCCCCGGCTCCCGGCACATGATCAGTGCATGCTCAGTCACGATATCAGTGCATGCTCAGCCACGTGATCACTGACGGCACAGTCACGTGATCAGCGCCTCTCAGTCACGTGATCACCGTATGATAAACACGTGATCAGTGAACGACCAGCTACGTGATCACTGCATGCGCGGTCAGGTGGTCAGTTCCTGATCAGCCACCTGATCAGTGCGTGCATAGTCCCCTGATCAGCGCCTGTCAGTCACTGATCACTGCCTGATAAACACGTGATCAGTGCCCGAACAGCCACGTCATCAGTGCATGCCCAGTCACGTGATCAGTGCATGATAGCCACGTGATCAGTGCGTGCACAGTCCCATGATCAGCGCCTGTCAGCCACTGATCATTGCCTGATAAACACGTGATCAGTGCATGATGAGCCATGTGATCAGTGCCTGATCAGCCACGTCATCAGTGCATGCGCAGTCACGTCATCAGTGCATGATAGCCACGTGATCAGTGCATGCTCAGTCACGTGATCTGGACTTGATCAGCCACGTGATCAGTGCCTGCAGAGTCACGTGATCAGGGCCTGCTGAGCTGCGTGATTCCTGCCGGCTCAGCTGCATGACAATTGCCATCTGAGCTGCGTGATTCCTGTCGGCTCATCTGCTTGACAATTGCCAGCTGAGCTGCGTGATTCCTGCCTGGTCACGTGCTTGATTATTGCCAGTTGAGCAGCATGATTCGTCACTGCTGAGCTCCATGCTTATTGCCTGCTGATTGCGTGGTTCGTGTCTGCTCAGCTCTTTGAGTATCGTCTCCTGAGGTCTGTGTTCGGTCGCCACCTGCCGGGGACCAGCCCCAACTGATCCAGGGTATTCGAAGGAGAGATGGCCTAGGCGACTATTTATATGCTAATCAGAGATGTCAAGAATAATAGTATGAGGAGAGCTCAGTAGGAAAATTCGGTGGAGAAAAGAGACTGAGTAGCTTGGTTTACGCGGAAGACCAATCAAACTTCAAGACAAGAAGTTTGCACCACTTACGTAGGCCGCAGGCGCCCTCTCGAATAGCGAAAGGTGCCTCACCCTAGACACCTTCTCGAGTGGGTCTTAGCAGCCCAGGCATAATTAGTAAGCGTGGTGGGTTCCGCGCTCCAGATGGAGACTCAGCTGGAAGTTAAAGGGAAGAATGACAAGGAACTTTATGAATTGGAGCTGTAAGTTGACTCTTTGACAGAGAGAGCGAGATGGTGGTGTGGGACAGCACCCAGTGAAATCAGAGGTGAGAGCACAAAGCAGTAGTAGGCAGATTCTGGTTTTTTTGGGGGGGAGATGATTGAGACTATCCGGGTAGACTCCTGAGGCTCGATCCCGCATTTGCGTATGCCGAGCCTCCTTCCTCATGACCTTTGTCCAGAGTGGAATGCCTCCCCGGCTCCCGGCACATGATCAGTGCATGCTCAGTCACGATATCAGTGCCTTCTCAGCCACGTGATCACTGACGGCACAGTCACCTGATCAGCGCCTCTCAGTCACGTGATCACCGTATGATAAACACGTGATCAGTGAACGACCAGCTACGTGATCACTGCATGCGCGGTCAGGTGGTCAGTTCCTGATCAGCCACCTGATCAGTGCGTGCATAGTCCCCTGATCAGCGCCTGTCAGTCACTGATCACTGCCTGATAAACACGTGATCAGTGCCCGAACAGCCACGTCATCAGTGCATGCCCAGTCACGTGATCAGTGTATGATCAGCCACGTGATCAGTCCATGATCAGCCACATGATCAGTGCATGATCAATTATGTGTTCAGTGCATGATCAGTCACGTGACCAGTATATGGTAGCTACGTGATCATTGCCAGATCAGCCACGTGAGCAGTGCATGATAGCCACGTGATCAGTGCATGATCAGTCACATGATCAGTGCATGATCAGTCACGTGATAGGTTTGTGATCAGCCACGTGAACTGTGCATGCTCAGTCACGTGATCAGGGCCTGCTGAGCTGCGTGATTACTGTCTGCTCATCTGCTTGACAATTTCCAGCTGAGCTGCACGATTCCTGCCTGTCATCTCCTTGACAATTGCCACCTGTGCTGCGTAATTCCTGCCTGCTCATCTACTTGATTATTGCCAGCTGAGCAGCATGATTTCTCAGAGCTGAGTTCCATGATTATAGCCTGCTGACTGATTCCTGCCTACTCAGCTCTATGTTCATTGCCTCCAGAGGCACATGATCAGTGTGTGACACCAAACATGATCAGCACATGATCAGTCACATAATCAATGCATGATAAGCCATGTGATCAGTGCATGATCAATTATGTGATCAGTGCATGATCAGTCATGTGACCAGTACACGGTAGCTGCGTGATCATTGCATAATCAGCCACGTGAGCAGTGCATGATAGCCACGTGATCAGTGCATGATCAGTCACGTGATCTGTGCATGATCAGTCACGTGATCTGTGCATGATCAGTCACGTGATCAGTGCATGATCAATTACCTTATCAGTGCATGATCAGTCACGTGACCAGTGCATGGTAGCTATGTGATCATTGCATGATCAGCCACGTGATCAGTGCATGATAGCCACGTGATCAGTGCATGATAGCCACGTGATCAGTGCATGATCAGTCACGTGATACGTGTGTGATCAGCCACGTGATCAGTGCATGTTATCCACGTGATCAGTGAAGGTGAGCCACGTGATCACTTCATGATTATTTACGTGATCTGTACATGGTCAGTCACGTGATACGTGCATGATCAGCCACCGGATCAGTGCGTGATGAGCCATGTGATCAGTGCAGGATCAATTAAGTGATCAGTGCATGATCAGTCACATGACCAGTACATGGTAGCTACGTGATCATTGCGTGATCAGCCACGTGATCAGTGCATGATAGCTACGTTATCAGTGCATGATAGCCACATTATCAGTGCATGAGAGCCACGTGATCAGTTCATGATCAGTCACGTTATACATGTGTGATCAGCCACGTGATAAGTGCATGATGAGCCACGTGATCAGTGCAGGATCAATTACGTGATCAGTGCATGATCAGTCACGTGACCCGTATATGGTTGCTACATGATCCTTGCATGATCAGCCACGTGAGCAGAGCATGATAGCCACGTGATCAGTGCATGATCAATCACGTGTTCAGTGCATGATCAGTCATGTAATCTGTGCATGACCAGGCACGTGATCAGTGTATGACCAGCCAAGTGATCAGTGCATGATAGCCACGTGATCAGTGCATGATCAGTTACGTGATCAGTGCATGATCAGTCACGTGATCAGTGGATGATCAGCCACGTGATCAGTGCATGATCAATTACGTGATCAGTGCATGATCAGTCACCTGATGGGTGTATGATCATTCACGTGACTTGTACATGGTATCTACATGATCATTGCATGATCAGCCACGTGAGTAGTGCATGATAGCCACGTGATCACTGCATGATCAGTCACGTGATCAGTGCATGATCAGTCATGTGACCAGTACATGGTAGCTGCCAGATCATCGCATGATCAGCCACGTGAGCAGTGCATGATAGTCACGTGATCAGTGCATGCTCAGACACGAGATCAGTGCATGATCAGGCACGTGATCAGTGCATGATCAGCCACGTGATCAGTGCATGACCAGGCACGTGATCAGTGTATGTCCAGCCAAGTTATCAGTGCATGATAGCCACGTGATCAGTGCATGATCAGTCACATGATCAGTGCATGATCAGTTACGTGATCAGTGCATGATCAGTCACGTGATCAGTGGATGATAAGCCACGTGATCAGTGCATGATCAGCCACATGATCAGTGCATGATCAATTACGTGATCAGTGCATAATCAGTCACCTGATGGGTGTATGATCATTCACGTGACCTGTACATGGTATCTACATGATCATTGCATGTTCAGCCACGTGAGTAGTGCATGATAGCCACGTGATTACTGCATGATCAGTCACGTGATCAGTGCATGATCAGTCATGTGACCAGTACATGGTAGCTGCCAGATCATCGCATGATCAGCCACGTGAGCAGTGCATGATAGCCACGTGATCAGTACATGATCAGACACGAGATCAGTGCATGATCAGTCACGTGATCAGTGCATGATCAGCCACGTGATCAGTGCATGACCAGGCACGTGATCAGTGTATGTCAGCCAAGTGATCAGTGCATGATAGCCACGGGATCAGTGCATGATCAGTCACATGATCAGTGCATGATCAGTCACGTGATAGGTGTGTGATCAGCCACGTGAACAGTGCATGCTCAGTCACGTGATCAGGGCCTGCTGAGCTGCGTGATTACTGTCTGCTCATCTGCTTGACAATTTCCAGCTGAGCTGCACGATTCCTGCCTGTCATCTCCTTGACAATTGCCACCTGTGCTGCGTAATTCCTGCCTGCTCATCTACTTGATTATTGCCAGCTGAGCAGCATGATTTCTCAGAGCTGAGTTCCATGATTATAGCCTGCTGACTGATTCCTGCCTACTCAGCTCTATGTTCATTGCCTCCAGAGGCACATGATCAGTGTGTGACACCAAACATGATCAGCACATGATCAGTCACATAATCAATGCATGATAAGCCAGGTGATCAGTGCATGATCAATTATGTGATCAGTGCATGATCAGTCATGTGACCAGTACATGGTAGCTGCGTGATCATTGCATGATCAGCCACGTGAGCAGTGCATGATCAGTCACGTGATCAGTGCATGATCAATTACGTGATCAGTGCATTATCAGTCACGTGACCAGTGCATTGTAGCTACGTGACCATTGCATGATCAGCCACGTGATCAGTGCATGATAGCCACGTGATCAGTGCATGATAGCCACGTGATCAGTGCATGATCAGTCACGTGATACGTGTGTGATCAGCCACGTGATCAGTGCATGGTCAGCCACGTGATCAGTGCATGGTCAGACACGTGAACAATGTATGATCAGCCACCTGATCAGTGCATGATATCCAAGTGATCAGTGCATGATCATCACGTGATCAGTGTATGATCAGCCACGTGAACAGTGCATGCTCAGTCACGTGATCAGGGCCTGCTGAGCTGCGTGATTACTGTCTGCTCATCTGCTTGACAATTGCCAGCTGAGCTGCATGATTCCTGCCTGTCATCTGCTTGACAATTGCCAGCTGTGCTGCGTAATTCCTGCCTGCTCAGCTGCTTGATTATTGCCAGCTGAGCAGCATGATTCCTCACACCTGAGTTCCATGATTATTGCCTGCTGACTGTATGATTCGTGCCTACTCAGCTCTTTGTTTATTGCCTCCAGAGGCACATGATCAGTGTATGATAGCAAACATGATCAGCGCATGATCATTCACATGATCAGCGCCATTAAGTCACGTGATCACTACATGATAGTCATGTGATCAGTCCATGCTCAGTCACATTATCAGTGCATGATCAGCCACGTGATCAGTGCATGATCTGTCACATGATTAGTGTATGATCACCCACGTGATCAGTGCATGGGCAGTCATGTGATCAGTGCATGATATAGAAGTGATCAGTGCATGATCAGTCTCGTGATCAGTGCATGATAGCCACGATTTCAGTGCATGATCAGTCACCTGATGGGTGTATGATCATTCACGTGACCTGTACATGGTAGCTACATGATCATTGCATGATCAGCCACGTGAGTAGTGCATGATAGCCACGTGATCAGTGCATGATCATTCACGTGATCAGTGCATGATAGCCACGTGATCAGTGCATGATCAGTCACCTGATGGGTGTATGATCATTCACGTGACCTGTACATGGTAGCTACATGATCATTGCTTGATCAGCCACGTGAGTAGTGCATGATAGCCACGTGATCACTGCATGATCAGTCACGTGATCAGTGCATGATCAGTCATGTGACCAATACATGGTAGCTGCGTGATCATCGCATGATCAGCCACGTGAGCAGTGCATGATAGCTACGTGATCAGTGCATGATCAGACACGAGATCAGTGCATGATCAGTCACGTGATCAGTGCATGATCAGCCACCTGATCAGTGCATGACCAGGCACGTGATCAGTGTATGTCCAGCCAAGTGATCAGTGCATGATAGCCACGTGATCAGTGCATGATCATTCATATGATCAGTGCATGATCAGTCACGTGATAGGTGTGTGATCAGCCATGTGAACAGTGCATGCTCAGTCACGTGATCAGGGCCTGCTGAGCTGCGTGATTACTGTCTGCTCATCCGCTTGACAATTTCCAGCTGAGCTGCAAGATTCCTGCCTGTCATCTCCTTGACAATTGCCACCTGTGCTGGGTAATTCCTGCCTGCTCATCTACTTGATTATTGCCAGCTGAGCAGCATGATTTCTCAGAGCTGAGTTCCATGATTATAGCCTGCTGACTGATTCCTGCCTACTCAGCTCTATGTTCATTGCCTCCAGAGACACATGATCAGTGTGTGACACCAAACATGATCAGCACATGATCAGTCACGTGATCAGTGCCTGATCAGTCACGTGATCAGTGTATGATCAGCCACGTGATCAGTCCATGATCAGCCACATGATCAGTGCATGATCAATTACGTGATCAGTGCATGATCAGTCATGTGACCAGTATATGGTAGCTACGTGATCATTGCCAGATCAGCCACGTGAGCAGTGCATGATAGCCACGTGATCAGTGCATGATCAGCCATGTGATCAGTGCATGATCAGTCACGTGATCAGTGCATGATCAGTCACGTGATCAGTGCATGATCATCCACGTGATCAGTGCATGTGGAGTCATGTAGTCAATGCATGATAGCGCCGTGAACAGTGCACGATCAGTCCCGTGATGAGTGTATGATCAGCCAAGTGATCAGTGCAAGATAGCTACGTGATCAGTGCATGATCAGTCACATGATCAGTGCATGATCAGTCACGTGATAAGTGTGTGATCAGACACGTGAACAGTGCATGCTCAGTCAGGTGATCAGGGCCTGCTGAGCTGCGTGATTACTGTCTGCTCATCTGCTTGACAATTTCCAGCTGAGCTGCACGATTCCTGCCTGTCATCTCCTTGACAATTGCCACCTGTGCTGTGTAATTCCTGCCTGCTCATCTACTTGATTATTGCCAGCTGAGCAGCATGATTTCTCAGAGCTGAGTTCCATGATTATAGCCTGCTGACTGATTCCTGCCTACTCAAATCTATGTTCATTGCCTCCAGAGGCACATGATCAGTGTGTGACACCAAACATGATCAGCACATGATCAGTCACATGATCAATGCATGATAAGCCAGGTGATCAGTGCATGATCAATTATGTGATCAGTGCATGATCAGTCGTGTGACCAGTACATGTTAGCTGCGTGATCATCGCATGATCAGCCACGTGAGCAGTGCATGATAGCCACGTGATCAGTGCATGATCAGACTCGAGATCAGTGCGTGATCAGTCACGTGATCAGTGCATGATCAGCCACGTGATCAGTGCATGACCAGGCACGTGATCAGTGTATGTCCAGCCAAGTGATCAATGCATGATAGCCACGTGATCAGTGCATGATCACTCACATGATCAGTGCATGATCAGTCACGTGATAGGTGTGTGATCACCCACGTGAACAGTGCATGCTCAGTCACGTGATCAGGGCCTGCTGAGCTGCGTGATTACTGTCTGCTCATCTGCTTGAAAATTTCCAGCTGAGCTGCACGATTCCTGCCTGTCATCTCCTTGACAATTGCCACCTGTGCTGCGTAATTCCTGCCTGCTCATCTTCTTGATTATTGCCAGCTGAGCAGCATAATTTCTCAGAGGTGAGTTCCATGATTATACCCTGCTGACTGATTCCTGCCTACTCAAATCTATGTTCATTGCCTCCAGAGGCACATGATCAGTGTGTGACATCAAACATGATCAGCACATGATCAGTCACATAATCAATGCATGATAAGCCAGGTGATCAGTGCATGATCAATTATGTGATCAGTGCATGATCAGTCATGTGACCAGTACATGGTAGCTGCGTGATCATTGCATGATCAGCCACGTGAGCAGTGCATGATAGCCACGTGATCAGTGCATGATCAGTCACGTGATCAGTGCATGATCAATTACCTGATCAGTGCATTATCAGTCACGTGACCAGTGCATGGTAGCTATGTGATCATTGCATGATCAGCCACGAGATCAGTGCATGATAGCCACGTGATCAGTGCATGAGAGCCACGTGATCAGTGCATGATCAGTCACGTGATACGTTTGTGATCAGCCACGTGATCAGTGCATGTTATCCACGTGATCAGTGCAGGATAGCCACGTGATCACTTCATGATTATTTACGTGATCTGTACATGATCAGTCACGTGATACGTGTGTGGTCACCACCAGATCAGTGCGTGATGAGCCACGTGATCAGTGCATGATCAGTCACGTGATACGTGTGTGATCAGCTACGTGATCATTGCATGATCAGCCACGTGATCAGTGCAGGATAGCCACGTGATCACTTCATGATTATTCACGTGATCTGTACATGATCAGTCACGTGAACAGTGCATGTTCAGTCATGTGATCAGTGTATGACCAGCCAAGTGTTCAGTGCATGATAGCCACGTGATCAGTGCATGATCAGTCACGTGATCAGTGCATGATCAGTCACGTGATCAGTGTATGATCAGCCACGTGATCAGTGCATGATCAGCCAAATGATAAGTGCATGATAAATTACGTGATCAGTGCATGATCAGCCACGTGATCAGTGCATGATCAGTCACGTGATCAGTACATGATCAGGCACGTGAACAGTGCATGATCATTTACGTGATCTGTGCATGATCAGTCACGTGACCAGTATATGGTAGCTACGTGATCATTCCGTGACGAGCCACGTGAGCAGTGCTTGATAGAAACGTGCTGATTCCTGCATACTCAGCTCTATGTTCATTGCCTCCAGAGGCACATGATCAGTGCCTGACACCAAACATGATCAGCACATGATCAGTCACATAATCAATGCATGATAAGCCAGGTGATCAGTGCATGATCAATTATGTGATCAGTGCATGATCAGTCATGTGACCAGTAGATGGTAGCTGTGTGATCATTGCATGATCAGCCACGTGAGCAGTGCATGATAGCCACGTGATGTGTGCATGATCAGTTACGTGAGCAGAGTATGATCAGCCACGTGATCCTTGCATGAGTGCCACGTGATGAGTGCATTATATGTCACGTGACAGGTGTGTGATCAGCCACGTGAACAGTGCATGTTCAGCCAGGTGATCAGTGCATGATAGCCACGTGATCAGTGCATGATCAGTTACCTGAGCAGTGTATGATCAGCCACGTGATCAGTGCATGATATCCAAGTGATCAGTGCATGATCATCACGTGATCAGTGTATGATCAGCCACGTGTACAGTGCATGCTCAGTCACGTGATCAGGGCCTGCTGAGCTGCGTGATTACTGTCTGCTCATCTGCTTGACAATTGCCAGCTGAGCTGCATGATTCCTGCCTGTCATCTGCTTGACAATTGCCAGCTGTGCTGCGTAATTCCTGCCTGCTCAGCTGCTTGATTATTGCCAGCTGAGCAGCATGATTCCTCACAGCTGAGTTCCATGATTATTGCCTGCTGACTGTTTGATTCGTGCCTACTCAGCTCTTTGTTTATTGCCTCCAGAGGCACATCATCAGTATATGATAGCAAACATGATCAGCGCATGATCAGTCACATGATCAGCGACATTAAATCACGTGATCACTACATGATAGTCATGTGATCAGTCCATGCTCAGTCACGGTATCAGTGCATGATCAGCCAAGTGATCAGTGCATGATCTGTCACATGATTAGTGTATGATCATCCACATGATCAGTGCATGGGCAGTCATGTGATCAGTGCATGATTAGATGTGATCAGTGCATTTTCAGTCTCGTGGTCAGTGCATGATAGCCACGTGATCAGTGCATGATCAGTCACCTGATGGGTGTAAGATCATTCACGTGAACGGTACATGGTAGCTATATGATCAGTGTATGACCAGCCATGTGATAAGTGCATGATAGCCACGGGATCAGTGCATGACCAGTCACGTGATCAGCGCATGATGAGTCACGTGATCAGTGCATGATCAGCCACATGATCAGTGTATGATCAATTACGTCATCAGTGCATGATCAGTCACGTGACCAGTACATGGTAGCTGTGTGATCAGTGTATGACCAGCCAAGTGATCAGTGCATGAGAGCCACGTGATCAGTGCATGATTATTCACGTGATAGGTGTGTGATCAGCCACGTGTACAGTGCATGCTCAGTCACGTGATAAGGGCCTGCTGAGCTGCGTGATTACTGTCTGCTCATCTGCTTGAGAATTGCCAGCTGAGCTGTACGATTCCTGCCTGTCATCTCCTTGACAATTGCCACCTGTGCTGCATAATTCCTGCCTGCTCATCTACTTGATAACTGCCAGCTGAGCAGCATGATTTCTCAAAGATGAGTTCCATGATTATAGCCTGCTGACTGATTCCTGCCTACTCAGCTCTTTCTTCATTGCCTGCAGATGCACATGATCAGCGTGTGACACCAAACATGATCAGCACATGATCAGTCACATGATCAATGCATGATAAGCCAGTTGATCAGTGCATGATCCATTACGTGATCAGTGCATGATCAGTCATGTGACCAGTACATGGTAGCTGCGTGATCATTGCATGATAAGCCACGTGATCAGTGCATGATATCCAAGTGATCAGTGCATGATCAATCACGTGATCAGTGAACGACCAGCAACGTGATCACTGCATGCGCAGTCAGTTGGTCAGTTCCTGATCAGCCACCTGATCAGTGCGTGCACATTCCCCTGATCAGCGCCTGTCAGTCACTGATCACTGCCTGATAAACACGTGATCAGTGCCCGAACAGGAACGTCATCAGAGCATGCGCAGTCACGTGATCAGTGCATGATAGCCACGTGATCAGTGCGTGCACAGTCCCATGATCAGTGCCTGTCAGCCACTGATCATTGCCTGATACACACGTGATCAGTGCATGCTGAGCCATGTGATCAGTGCCTGATCAGCCACGTCATCAGTGCATGCGCAGTCACGTCATCAGTGCATGATAGCCACGTGATCAGTGCATGCTCAGTCACGTGATCTGGACTTGATCAGCCACGTGATCAGTGCCTGCAGAGTCACGTGATTAGGGCCTGCTGAGCTGCGTGATTCTTGCCGGCTCATCTGCATGACAATTGCCATCTGAGCTGCTTGATTCCTGTCGGCTCATCTGCTTGACAATTGCCAGCTGAGCTGCGTGATTCCTGCCTGGTCACGTGCTTGACTATTGCCTGTTGAGCAGCATGATTCGTCACTGCTGAGCTCCATGCTTATTGCCTGCTGATTGCGTGGTTCGTGTCTGCTCAGCTCTTTGAGTATCGCCTCCTGAGGTCCGTGTTCGGTCGCCACCTGCCGGGGACCTGCCCCAACTGATCCAGGGTATTCGAAGGAGAGATGGCCTAGGCGACTATTTATATTCTAATCAGAGATGTCAAGAATAATAGTATGAGGAGAGCTCAGTAGGAAAATTCGGTGGAGAAAAGAGACTGAGTAGCTTGGTTTACGCGGAAGACCAATCAAACTTCAAGACAAGAAGTTTGCACCACTTACGTAGGCCGCAGGCGCCCTCTCGAATAGCGAAAGGTGCCTCACCCTAGACACCTTCTCGAGTGGGTCTTAGCAGCCCAGGCATAATTAGTAAGCGTGGTGGGTTCCGCGCTCCAGATGGAGACTCAGCTGGAAGTTAAAGGGAAGAATGACAAGGAACTTTATGAATTGGAGCTGTAAGTTAACTCTTTGACAGAGAGGAGCGAGATGGTGGTGGGGGACAGCACCCAGTGAAATCAGAGGTGAGAGCACAAAGCAATACAGTAGGCAGACTCTGGTTTTTTGGGGGGAGATGCTTGAGAATATCCGGGTGGACTCCTGAGGCTCGATCCCGCATTTGCGTATGCCGAGCCTCCTTCCTCATGACCTTTGTCCAGAGTGGAATGCCTCCCCGGCTCCCGGCACATGATCAGTGCATGCTCAGTCACGATATCAGTGCCTTCTCAGCCACGTGATCACTGACGGCACAGTCACGTGATCAGCGCCTCTCAGTCACGTGATCACCGTATGATAAACACGTGATCAGTGAACGACCAGCTACGTGATCACTGCATGCGCGGTCAGGTGGTCAGTTCCTGATCAGCCACCTGATCAGTGCGTGCATAGTCCCCTGATCAGCGCCTGTCAGTCACTGATCACTGCCTGATAAACACGTGATCAGTGCCCGAACAGCCACGTCATCAGTGCATGCACAGTCACGTGATCAGTGCATGATAGCCACGTGATCAGTGCGTGCACAGTCCCATGATCAGCGCCTGTCAGCCACTGATCATTGCCTGATAAACACGTGATCAGTGCATGATGAGCCATGTGATCAGTGCCTGATCAGCCAGGTCATCAGTGCATGCGCAGTCACGTCATCAGTGCATTATAGCCACGTGATCAGTGCATGCTCAGTCACGTGATCTGGACTTGATCAGCCACGTGATCAGTGCCTGCAGAGTCACGTGATCAGGGCCTGCTGAGCTGCGTCATTCCTGCCGCCTCATCTGCATGACAATTGCCATCTGAGCTGCGTGATTCCTGTCGGCTCATCTGCTTGACAATTGCCAGCTGAGCTGCGTGATTCCTGCCTGGTCACGTGCTTGATTATTGCCAGTTGAGCAGCATGATTCGTCCCTGCGGAGCTCCATGCTTATTGCCTGCTGATTGCGTGGTTCGTGTCTGCTCAGCTCTTTGAGTATCGTCTCCTGAGGTCCGTGTTCGGTCGCCACCTGCCGGGGACCAGCCCCAACTGATCCAGGGTATTCGAAGGAGAGATGGCCTAGGCGACTATTTATATTCTAATCAGAGATGTCAAGAATAATAGTATGAGGAGAGCTCAGTAGGAAAATTCGGTGGAGAAAGAGACTGAGTAGCTTGGTTTACGCGGAAGACCAATCAAACCTCAAGACAAGAAGTTTGCACCACTTACGTAGGCCGCAGGCGCCCTCTCGAATAGCGAAAGGTGCCTCACCCTAGACACCTTCTCAAGTGGGTCTTAGCAGCCCAGGCATAATTAGTAAGCGTGGTGGGTTCCGCGCTCCAGATGGAGACTCAGCTGGAAGATAAAGGGAAGAATGACAAGGAACTTTATGAATTGGAGCTGTAAGTTAACTCTTTGACAGAGAGAGCGAGATGGTGGTGGGGGACAGCCCCCAGTGAAATCAGAGGTGAGAGCACAAAGCAATACAGTAGGCAGACTCTGGTCTTTTTTGGGGGGAGATGCTCGAGAATATGCGGGTGGACACCTGAGGCTCGATCCCGCATTTGTGTATGCCGAGCCTCCTTCCTCATGACCTTTGTCCAGAGTGGAATGCCTCCCCGGCTCCCGGCACATGATCAGTGCATGCTCAGTCACGATATCAGTGCATGCTCAGCCACGTGATCTCTGATGGGACAGTCACGTGATCAGCGCCTCTAAGTCACGTGATCACTGCCTGATAAACACGTGATCAGTGCATGATGAGCCATGTGATCAGTGCCTGATCAGCCACTTCATCAGTGCATGCGCAGTCACGTCATCAGTGCATGATAGCCACTTGATCAGTGCATGCTCAGTCACGTGATCTGTACTTGATCAGCCACGTGATCAGTGCCTGCAGAGTCACGTGATCAGGGCCTGCTGAGCTGCGTGATTCCTGCCGGCTCATCTGCATGACAATTGCCATCTGAGCTGCGTGATTCCTGTCGGCTCATCTGCTTGACAATTGCCAGCTGAGCTGCGTGATTCCTGCCTGGTCACGTGCTTGATTATTGCTTGTTGAGCAGCATGATTCGTCTCTGCTGAGCTCCATGCTTATTGCCTGCTGATTGCGTGGTTCGTGTCTGCTCAGCTCTTTGAGTATCGCCTCCTGAGGTCCGTGTTCGGTCGCCACCTGCCGGGGACCTGCCTCAACTGATCCAGGGTATTCGAAGGAGAGATGGCCTAGGCGACTATTTATATTCTAATCAGAGATGTCAAGAATAATAGTATGAGGAGAGCTCAGTAGGAAAATTCGGTGGAGAAAAGAGACTGAGTAGCTTGGTTTACGCGGAAGACCAATCAAACTTCAAGACAAGAAGTTTGCACCACTTACGTAGGCCGCAGGCGCCCTCTCGAATAGCGAAAGGTGCCTCACCCTAGACACCTTCTCGAGTGGGTCTTAGCAGCCCAGGCATAATTAGTAAGCGTGGTGGGTTCCGCGCTCCAGATGGAGACTCAGCTGGAAGTTAAAGGGAAGAATGACAAGGAACTTTATGAATTGGAGCTGTAAGTTAACTCTTTGACAGAGAGGAGCGAGATGGTGGTGGGGGACAGCACCCAGTGAAATCAGAGGTGAGAGCACAAAGCAATACAGTAGGCAGACTCTGGTTTTTTTGGGGGGGAGATGCTTGAGAATATCCGGGTGGACTCCTGAGGCTCGATCCCGCATTTGCGTATGCCGAGCCTCCTTCCTCATGACCTTTGTCCAGAGTGGAATGCCTCCCCGGCTCCCGGCACATGATCAGTGCATGCTCAGTCACGATATCAGTGCCTTCTCAGCCACGTGATCACTGACGGCACAGTCACGTGATCAGCGCCTCTCAGTCACGTGATCACCGTATGATAAACACGTGATCAGTGAACGACCAGCTACGTGATCACTGCATGCGCGGTCAGGTGGTCAGTTCCTGATCAGCCACCTGATCAGTGCGTGCATAGTCCCCTGATCAGCGCCTGTCAGTCACTGATCACTGCCTGATAAACACGTGATCAGTGCCCGAACAGCCACGTCATCAGTGCATGCCCAGTCACGTGATCAGTGCATGATAGCCACGTGATCAGTGCGTGGACAGTCCCATGATCAGCGCCTGTCAGCCACTGATCATTGCCTGATAAACACGTGATCAGTGCATGATGAGCCATGTGATCAGTCCCTGATCAGCCACGTCATCAGTGCATGCGCAGTCACGTCATCAGTGCATGATAGCCACGTGATCAGTGCATGCTCAGTCACGTGATCTGGACTTGATCAGCCACGTGATCAGTGCCTGCAGAGTCACGTGATCAGGGCCTGCTGAGCTGCGTGATTCCTGCCGGCTCATCTGCATGACAATTGCCATCTGAGCTGCGTGATTCCTGTCGGCTCATCTGCTTGACAATTGCCAGCTGAGCTGCGTGATTCCTGCCTGGTCACGTGCTTGATTATTGCCAGTTGAGCAGCATGATTCGTCACTGCTGAGCTCCATGCTTATTGCCTGCTGATTGCGTGGTTCGTGTCTGCTCAGCTCTTTGAGTATCGTCTCCTGAGGTCCGTGTTCGGTTGCCACCAGCCGGGGACCAGCCCCAACTGATCCAGGGTATTCGAAGGAGAGATGGCCTAGGCGACTATTTATATGCTAATCAGAGATGTCAAGAATAATAGTATGAGGAGAGCTCAGTAGGAAAATTCGGTGGAGAAAAGAGACTGAGTAGCTTGGTTTACGCGGAAGACCAATCAAACTTCAAGACAAGAAGTTTGCACCACTTACGTAGGCCGCAGGGGCCCTCTCGAATAGCGAAAGGTGCCTCACCCTAGACACCTTCTCGAGTGGGTCTTAGCAGCCCAGGCATAATTAGTAAGCGTGGTGGGTTCCGCGCTCCAGATGGAGACTCAGCTGGAAGTTAAAGGGAAGAATGACAAGGAACTTTATGAATTGGAGCTGTAAGTTAACTCTTTGACAGAGAGAGCGAGATGGTGGTGGGGGACAGCCCCCAGTGAAATCAGAGGTGAGAGCACAAAGCAATACAGTAGGCAGACTCTGGTCTTTTTGGGGGGGAGATGCTCGAGAATATGCGGGTGGACTCCTGAGGCTCGATCCCGCATTTGCGTATGCCGAGCCTCCTTCCTCATGACCTTTGTCCAGAGTGGAATGCCTCCCCGGCTCCCGGCACATGATCAGTGCATGCTCAGTCACGATATCAGTGCATGCTCAGCCACGTGATCTCTGATGGGACAGTCACGTGATCAGCGCCTCTAAGTCACGTGATCACCGTATGATAAACACGTGATCAGTGAACGACCAGCCACGAGATCACTGCATGCGCGGTCAGGTGGTCAGTTCCTGATCAGCCACCTGATCAGTGCGTGCACAGTCCCCTGATCAGCGCCTCTCAGTCCCTGATCACTGCCTGATAAACACGTGATCAGTGCATGATGAGCCATGTGATCAGTGCCTGATCAGCCACGTCATCAGTGCATGCGCAGTCACGTCATCAGTGCATGATAGCCACTTGATCAGTGCATGCTCAGTCACGTTATCTGTACTTGATCAGCCACGTGATCAGTGCCTGCAGAGTCACGTGATCAGGGCCTGCTGAGCTGCGTGATTCCTGCCGGCTCATCTGCATGACAATTGCCATCTGAGCTGCGTGATTCCTGTCGGCTCATCTGCTTGACAATTGCCAGCTGAGCTGCGTGATTCCTGCCTGGTCACGTGCTTGATTATTGCCTGTTGAGCAGCATGATTCGTCTCTGCTGAGCTCCATGCTTATTGCCTGCTGATTGCGTGGTTCGTGTCTGCTCAGCTCTTTGAGTATCGCCTCCTGAGGTCCGTGTTCGGTCGCCACCTGCCGGGGACCTGCCCCAACTGATCCAGGGTATTCGAAGGAGAGATGGCCTAGGCGACTATTTATATTCTAATCAGAGATGTCAAGAATAATAGTATGAGGAGAGCTCAGTAGGAAAATTCGGTGGAGAAAAGAGACTGAGTAGCTTGGTTTACGCGGAAGACCAATCAAACTTCAAGACTAGAAGTTTGCACCACTTACGTAGGCCGCAGGCGCCCTCTCGAATAGCGAAAGGTGCCTCACCCTAGACACCTTCTCGAGTGGGTCTTAGCAGCCCAGGCATAATTAGTAAGCGTGGTGGGTTCCGCGCTCCAGATGGAGACTCAGCTGGAAGTTAAAGGGAAGAATGACAAGGAACTTTATGAATTGGAGCTGTAAGTTAACTCTTTGACAGAGAGGAGCGAGATGGTGGTGGGGGACAGCACCCAGTGAAATCAGAGGTGAGAGCACAAAGCAATACAGTAGGCAGACTCTGGTTTTTTTTGGGGGGGAGATGCTTGAGAATATCCGGGTGGACTCCTGAGGCTCGATCCCGCATTTGCGTATGCCGAGCCTCCTTCCTCATGACCTTTGTCCAGAGTGGAATGCCTCCCCGGCTCCCGGCACATGATCAGTGCATGCTCAGTCACGATATCAGTGCATGCTCAGCCACGTGATCACTGACGGCACAGTCACGTGATCAGCGCCTCTCAGTCACGTGATCACCGTATGATAAACACGTGATCAGTGAACGACCAGCCACGAGATCACTGCATGCGCGGTCAGGTGGTCAGTTCCTGATCAGCCACCTGATCAGTGCGTGCATAGTCCCCTGATCAGCGCCTGTCAGTCACTGATCACTGCCTGATAAACACGTGATCAGTGCCCGAACAGCCACGTCATCAGTGCATGCCCAGTCACGTGATCAGTGCATGATAGCCACGTGATCAGTGCGTGGACAGTCCCATGATCAGCGCCTGTCAGCCACTGATCATTGCCTGATAAACACGTGATCAGTGCATGATGAGCCATGTGATCAGTGCCTGATCAGCCAGGTCATCAGTGCATGCGCAGTCACGTCATCAGTGCATGATAGCCACGTGATCAGTGCATGCTCAGTCACGTGATCTGGACTTGATCAGCCACGTGATCAGTGCCTGCAGAGTCACGTGATCAGGGCCTGCTGAGCTGCGTGATTCCTGCCGGCTCATCTGCATGACAATTGCCATCTGAGCTGCGTGATTCCTGTCGGCTCATCTGCTTGACAATTGCCAGCTGAGCTGCGTGATTCCTGCCTGGTCACGTGCTTGATTATTGCCAGTTGAGCAGCATGATTCGTCACTGCTGAGCTCCATGCTTATTGCCTGCTGACTGCGTGGTTCGTGTCTGCTCAGCTCTTTGAGTATCGTCTCCTGAGGTCCGTGTTCGGTTGCCACCTGCCGGGGACCAGCCCCAACTGATCCAGGGTATTCGAAGGAGAGATGGCCTAGGCGACTATTTATATGCTAATCAGAGATGTCAAGATTAATAGTATGAGGAGAGCTCAGTAGGAACATTCGGTGGAGAAAAGAGACTGAGTAGCTTGGTTTACGCGGAAGACCAATCAAACTTCAAGACAAGAAGTTTGCACCACTTACGTAGGCCGCAGGGGCCCTCTCGAATAGCGAAAGGTGCCTCACCCTAGACACCTTCTCGAGTGGGTCTTAGCAGCCCAGGCATAATTAGTAAGCGTGGTGGGTTCCGCGCTCCAGATGGAGACTCAGCTGGAAGTTAAAGGGAAGAATGACAAGGAACTTTATGAATTGGAGCTGTAAGTTAACTCTTTGACAGAGAGAGCGAGATGGTGGTGGGGGACAGCACCCAGTGAAATCAGAGGTGAGAGCACAAAGCAATACAGTAGGCAGACTCTGGTTTTTTTGGGGGGGAGATGCTCGAGAATATCCGGGTGGACTCCTGAGGCTCGATCCCGCATTTGCGTATGCCGAGCCTCCTTCCTCATGACCTTTGTCCAGAGTGGAATGCCTCCCCGGCTCCCGGCACATGATCAGTGCATGCTCAGTCACGATATCAGTGCATGCTCAGCCACGTGATCACTGACGGCACAGTCACGTGATCAGCGCCTCTCAGTCACGTGATCACCGTATGATAAACACGTGATCAGTGAACGACCAGCCACGTGATCACTGCATGCGCGGTCAGGTGGTCAGTTCCTGATCAGCCACCTGATCAGTGCGTGCACAGTCCCCTGATCAGCGCCTGTCAGTCACTGATCACTGCCTGATAAACACGTGATCAGTGCATGATGAGCCATGTGATCAGTGCCTGATCAGCCACGTCATCAGTGCATGCGCAGTCAGGTCATCAGTGCATGATAGCCACTTGATCAGTGCATGCTCAGTCACGTGATCTGTACTTGATCAGCCACGTGATCAGTGCCTGCAGAGTCACGTGATCAGGGCCTGCTGAGCTGCGTGATTCCTGCCGGCTCATCTGCATGACAATTGCCATCTGAGCTGCGTGATTCCTGTCGGCTCATCTGCTTGACAATTGCCAGCTGAGCTGCGTGATTCCTGCCTGGTCACGTGCTTGATTATTGCCTGTTGAGCAGCATGATTCGTCTCTGCTGAGCTCCATGCTTATTGCCTGCTGATTGCGTGGTTCGTGTCTGCTCAGCTCTTTGAGTATTGCCTCCTGAGGTCCGTGTTCGGTCGCCACCTGCCGGGGACCAGCCCCAACTGATCCAGGGTATTCGAAGGAGAGATGGCCTAGGCGACTGTTTATATGCTAATCAGAGATGTCAAGAATAATAGTATGAGGAGAGCTCAGTAGGAAAATTCGGTGGAGAAAAGAGACTGAGTAGCTTGGTTTACGCGGAAGACCAATCAAACTTCAAGACAAGAAGTTTGCACCACTTACGTAGGCCGCAGGCGCCCTCTCGAATAGCGAAAGGTGCCTCACCCTAGACACCTTCTCGAGTGGGTCTTAGCAGCCCAGGCATAATTAGTAAGCGTGGTGGGTTCCGCGCTCCAGATGGAGACTCAGCTGGAAGTTAAAGGGAAGAATGACAAGGAACTTTATGAATTGGAGCTGTAAGTTAACTCTTTGACAGAGAGAGCGAGATGGTGGTGGGGGACAGCCCCCAGTGAAATCAGAGGTGAGAGCACAAAGCAATACAGTAGGCAGACTCTGGTTTTTTGGGGGGAGATGCTCGAGAATATGCGGGTGGACTCCTGAGGCTCGATCCCGCATTTGTGTATGCCGAGCCTCCTTCCTCATGACCTTTGTCCAGAGTGGAATGCCTCCCCGGCTCCCGGCACATGATCAGTGCATGCTCAGTCACGATATCAGTGCATGCTCAGCCACGTGATCACTGATGGCACAGTCACGTGATCAGCGCCTCTAAGTCACGTGATCACCGTATGATAAACACGTGATCAGTGAACGACCAGCCACGAGATCACTGCATGCGCGGTCAGGTGGTCAGTTCCTGATCAGCCACCTGATCAGTGCGTGCACAGTCCCCTGATCAGCGCCTGTCAGTCACTGATCACTGCCTGATAAACACGTGATCAGTGCATGATGAGCCATGTGATCAGTGCCTGATCAGCCACGTCATCAGTGCATGCGCAGTCAGGTCATCAGTGCATGATAGCCACTTGATCAGTGCATGCTCAGTCACGTGATCTGTACTTGATCAGCCACGTGATCAGTGCCTGCAGAGTCACGTGATCAGGGCCTGCTGAGCTGCGTGATTCCTGCCGGCTCATCTGCATGACAATTGCCATCTGAGCTGCGTGATTCCTGTCGGCTCATCTGCTTGACAATTGCCAGCTGAGCTGCGTGATTCCTGCCTGGTCACGTGCTTGATTATTGCCTGTTGAGCAGCATGATTCGTCTCTGCTGAGCTCCATGCTTATTGCCTGCTGATTGCGTGGTTCGTGTCTGCTCAGCTCTTTGAGTATTGCCTCCTGAGGTCCGTGTTCGGTCGCCACCTGCCGGGGACCAGCCCCAACTGATCCAGGGTATTCGAAGGAGAGATGGCCTAGGCGACTATTTATATTCTAATCAGAGATGTCAAGAATAATAGTATGAGGAGAGCTCAGTAGGAAAATTCGGTGGAGAAAAGAGACTGAGTAGCTTGGTTTACGCGGAAGACCAATCAAACTTCAAGACAAGAAGTTTGCACCACTTACGTAGGCCGCAGGCGCCCTCTCGAATAGCGAAAGGTGCCTCACCCTAGACACCTTCTCGAGTGGGTCTTAGCAGCCCAGGCATAATTAGTAAGCGTGGTGGGTTCCGCGCTCCAGATGGAGACTCAGCTGGAAGTTAAAGGGAAGAATGACAAGGAACTTTATGAATTGGAGCTGTAAGTTAACTCTTTGACAGAGAGGAGCGAGATGGTGGTGGGGGACAGCACCCAGTGAAATCAGAGGTGAGAGCACAAAGCAATACAGTAGGCAGACTCTGGTTTTTTTGGGGGGGAGATGCTCGAGAATATCCGGGTAGACTCCTGAGGCTCGATCCCGCATTTGCGTATGCCGAGCCTCCTTCCTCATGACCTTTGTCCATAGTGGAATGCCTCCCCGGCTCCCGGCACATGATCAGTGCATGCTCAGTCACGATATCAGTGCCTTCTCAGCCACGTGATCACTGACGGCACAGTCACGTGATCAGCGCCTCTCAGTCACGTGATCACCGTATGATAAACACGTGATCAGTGAACGACCAGCTACGTGATCACTGCATGCGCGGTCAGTTGGTCAGTTCCTGATCAGCCACCTGATCAGTGCGTGCATAGTCCCCTGATCAGCGCCTGTCAGTCACTGATCACTGCCTGATAAACACGTGATCAGTGCCCGAACAGCCACGTCATCAGTGCATGCCCAGTCACGTGATCAGTGCATGATAGCCACGTGATCAGTGCGTGGACAGTCCCATGATCAGCGCCTGTCAGCCACTGATCATTGCCTGATAAACACGTGATCAGTGCATGATGAGCCATGTGATCAGTGCCTGATCAGCCAGGTCATCAGTGCATGCGCAGTCACGTCATCAGTGCATGATAGCCACGTGATCAGTGCATGCTCAGTCACGTGATCTGGACTTGATCAGCCACGTGATCAGTGCCTGCAGAGTCACGTGATCAGGGCCTGCTGAGCTGCGTGATTCCTGCCGGCTCATCTGCATGACAATTGCCATCTGAGCTGCGTGATTCCTGTCGGCTCATCTGCTTGACAATTGCCAGCTGAGCTGCGTGATTCCTGCCTGGTCACGTGCTTGATTATTGCCAGTTGAGCAGCATGATTCGTCACTGCTGAGCTCCATGCTTATTGCCTGCTGATTGCGTGGTTCGTGTCTGCTCAGCTCTTTGAGTATCGCCTCCTGAGGTCCCTGTTCGGTTGCCACCTGCCGGGGACCAGCCCCAACTGATCCAGGGTATTCGAAGGAGAGATGGCCTAGGCGACTATTTATATGCTAATCAGAGATGTCAAGAATAATAGTATGAGGAGAGCTCAGTAGGAAAATTCGGTGGAGAAAAGAGACTGAGTAGCTTGGTTTACGCGGAAGACCAATCAAACTTCAAGACAAGAAGTTTGCACCACTTACGTAGGCCGCAGGGGCCCTCTCGAATAGCGAAAGGTGCCTCACCCTAGACACCTTCTCGAGTGGGTCTTAGCAGCCCAGGCATAATTAGTCAGCGTGGTGGGTTCCGCGCTCCAGATGGAGACTCAGCTGGAAGTTAAAGGGAAGAATGACAAGGAACTTTATGAATTGGAGCTGTAAGTTAAGTCTTTGACAGAGAGAGCGAGATGGTGGTGGGGGACAGCCCCCAGTGAAATCAGAGGTGAGAGCACAAAGCAATACAGTAGGCAGACTCTGGTTTTTTGGGGGGAGATGCTCAAGAATATCCGGGTGGACTCCTGAGGCTCGATCCCGCATTTGCGTATGCCGAGCCTCCTTCCTCATGACCTTTGTCCAGAGAGGAATGCCTCCCCGGCTCCCGGCACATGATCAGTGCATGCTCAGTCACGATATCAGTGCATGCTCAGCCACGTGATCACTGACGGCACAGTCACGTGATCAGCGCCTCTCAGTCACGTGATCACCGTATGATAAACACGTGATCAGTGAACGACCAGCCACGTGATCACTGCATGCGCGGTCAGGTGGTCAGTTCCTGATCAGCCACCTGATCAGTGCGTGCACAGTCCCCTGATCAGCGCCTGTCAGTCACTGATCACTGCCTGATAAACACGTGATCAGTGCATGATGAGCCATGTGATCAGTGCCTGATCAGCCACGTCATCAGTGCATGCGCAGTCAGGTCATCAGTGCATGATAGCCACTTGATCAGTGCATGCTCAGTCACGTTATCTGGACTTGATCAGCCACGTGATCAGTGCCTGCAGAGTCACGTGATCAGGGCCTGCTGAGCTGCGTGATTCCTTCCGGCTCATCTGCATGACAATTGCCATCTGAGCAGCGTGATTCCTGTCGGCTCATCTGCTTGACAATTGCCAGCTGAGCTGCGTGATTCCTGCCTGGTCACGTGCTTGATTATTGCCAGTTGAGCAGCATGATTCGTCACTGCTGAGCTCCATGCTTATTGCCTGCTGACTGCGTGGTTCGTGTCTGCTCAGCTCTTTGAGTATTGTCTCCTGAGGTCCCTGTTCGGTTGCCACCTGCCGGGGACCAGCCCCAACTGATCCAGGGTATTCGAAGGAGAGATGGCCTAGGCGACTATTTATATGCTAATCAGAGATGTCAAGAATAATAGTATGAGGAGAGCTCAGTAGGAACATTCGGTGGAGAAAAGAGACTGAGTAGCTTGGTTTACGCGGAAGACCAATCAAACTTCAAGACAAGAAGTTTGCACCACTTACGTAGGCCGCAGGGGCCCTCTCGAATAGCGAAAGGTGCCTCACCCTAGACACCTTCTCGAGTGGGTCTTAGCAGCCCAGGCATAATTAGTAAGCGTGGTGGGTTCCGCGCTCCAGATGGAGACTCAGCTGGAAGTTAAAGGGAAGAATGACAAGGAACTTTATGAATTGGAGCTGTAAGTTAACTCTTTGACAGAGAGAGCGAGATTGTGGTGGGGGACAGCCCCCAGTGAAATCAGAGGTGAGAGCACAAAGCAATACAGTAGGCAGACTCTGGTTTTTTTTGGGGGGAGATGCTCGAGAATATCCGGGTGGACTCCTGAGGCTCGATCCCGCATTTGCGTATGCCGAGCCTCCTTCCTCATGACCTTTGTCCAGAGTGGAATGCCTCCCCGGCTCCCGGCACATGATCAGTGCATGCTCAGTCACGATATCAGTGCATGCTCAGCCACGTGATCACTGACGGCACAGTCACGTGATCAGCGCCTCTCAGTCACGTGATCACCGTATGATAAACACGTGATCAGTGAACGACCAGCCACGTGATCACTGCATGCGCGGTCAGGTGGTCAGTTCCTGATCAGCCACCTGATCAGTGCGTGCACAGTCCCCTGATCAGCGCCTGTCAGTCACTGATCACTGCCTGATAAACACGTGATCACTGCATGATGAGCCATGTGATCAGTGCCTGATCAGCCACGTCATCAGTGCATGCGCAGTCAGGTCATCAGTGCATGATAGCCACTTGATCAGTGCATGCTCAGTCACGTGATCTGGACTTGATCAGCCACGTGATCAGTGCCTGCAGAGTCACGTGATCAGGGCCTGCTGAGCTGCGTGATTCCTGCCGGCTCATCTGCATGACAATTGCCATCTGAGCTGCGTGATTCCTGTCGGCTCATCTGCTTGACAATTGCCAGCTGAGCTGCGTGATTCCTGCCTGGTCACGTGCTTGATTATTGCCTGTTGAGCAGCATGATTCGTCTCTGCTGAGCTCCATGCTTATTGCCTGCTGATTGCGTGGTTCGTGTCTGCTCAGCTCTTTGAGTATTGCCTCCTGAGGTCCGTGTTCGGTCGCCACCTGCCGGGGACCAGCCCCAACTGATCCAGGGTATTCGAAGGAGAGATGGCCTAGGCGACTATTTATATTCTAATCAGAGATGTCAAGAATAATAGTATGAGGAGAGCTCAGTAGGAAAATTCGGTGGAGAAAAGAGACTGAGTAGCTTGGTTTACGCGGAAGACCAATCAAACTTCAAGACAAGAAGTTTGCACCACTTACGTAGGCCGCAGGCGCCCTCTCGAATGGCGAAAGGTGCCTCACCCTAGACACCTTCTCGAGTGGGTCTTAGCAGCCCAGGCATAATTAGGAAGCGTGGTGGGTTCCGCTCTCCAGATGGAGACTCAGCTGGAAGTTAAAGGGAAGAATGACAAGGAACTTTATGAATTGGAGCTGTAAGTTAACTCTTTGACAGAGAGAGCGAGATGGTGGTGGGGGACAGCCCCCAGTGAAATCAGAGGTGAGAGCACAAAGCAATACAGTAGGCAGACTCTGGTTTTTTATTTGGGGGGAGATGCTTGAGAATATCCGGGTGGACTCCTGAGGCTCCATCCCGCATTTGCGTATGCCGAGCCTCCTTCCTCATGACCTTTGTCCAGAGTGGAATGCCTCCCCGGCTCCCGGCACATGATCAGTGCATGCTCAGTCACGATATCAGTGCCTTCTCAGCCACGTGATCACTGACGGCACAGTCACGTGATAAGCGCCTCTCAGTCACGTGATCACCGTATGATAAACACGTGATCAGTGAACGACCAGCCACGTGATCACTGCATGCGCGGTCAGGTGGTCAGTTCCTGATCAGCCACCTGATCAGTGCATGCACAGTCCCCTGATCAGCGCCTGTCAGTCACTGATCACTGCCTGATAAACCCGTGATCAGTGCCCGAACAGCCACGTCATCAGTGCATGCCCAGTCACGTGATCAGTGCATGATAGCCACGTGATCAGTGCGTGGACAGTCCCATGATCAGCGCCTGTCAGCCACTGATCATTGCCTGATAAACACGTGATCAGTGCATGATGAGCCATGTGATCAGTGCCTGATCAGCCAGGTCATCAGTGCATGCGCAGTCACGTCATCAGTGCATGATAGCCACGTGATCAGTGCATGCTCAGTCACGTGATCTGGACTTGATCAGCCACGTGATCAGTGCCTGCAGAGTCACGTGATCAGGGCCTGCTGAGCTGCGTGATTCCTGCCGGCTCATCTGCATGACAATTGCCATCTGAGCTGCGTGATTCCTGTCGGCTCATCTGCTTGACAATTGCCAGCTGAGCTGCGTGATTCCTGCCTGGTCACGTGCTTGATTATTGCCAGTTGAGCAGCATGATTCGTCACTGCTGAGCTCCATGCTTATTGCCTGCTGACTGCGTGGTTCGTGTCTGCTCAGCTCTTTGAGTATTGTCTCCTGAGGTCCCTGTTCGGTTGCCACCTGCCGGGGACCAGCCCCAACTGATCCAGGGTATTCGAAGGAGAGATGGCCTAGGCGACTATTTATATGCTAATCAGAGATGTCAAGAATAATAGTATGAGGAGAGCTCAGTAGGAACATTCGGTGGAGAAAAGAGACTGAGTAGCTTGGTTTACGCGGAAGACCAATCAAACTTCAAGACAAGAAGTTTGCACCACTTACGTAGGCCGCAGGGGCCCTCTCGAATAGCGAAAGGTGCCTCACCCTAGACACCTTCTCGAGTGGGTCTTAGCAGCCCAGGCATAATTAGTAAGCGTGGTGGGTTCCGCGCTCCAGATGGAGACTCAGCTGGAAGTTAAAGGGAAGAATGACAAGAAACTTTATGAATTGGAGCTGTAAGTTAATTCTTTGACAGAGAGGAGCGAGATGGTGGTGGGGGACAGCACCCAGTGAAATCAGAGGTGAGAGCACAAAGCAATACAGTAGGCAGACTCTGGGTTTTTTTGGGGGGAGATGCTCGAGAATATCCGGGTGGACTCCTGAGGCTCGATCCCGCATTTGCGTATGCCGAGCCTCCTTCCTCATGACCTTTGTCCAGAGTGGAATGCCTCCCCGGCTCCCGGCACATGATCAGTGCATGCTCAGTCACGATATCTGTGCCTGCTCAGCCACGTGATCACTGACGGCACAGTCACGTGATCAGCGCCTCTCAGTCACGTGATCACCGTATGATAAACACGTGATCAGTGAACGACCAGCCACGTGATCACTGCATGCGCGGTCAGGTGGTCAGTTAAGCACAGTCCCCTGATCAGCGCCTGTCAGTCACTGATCACTGCCTGATAAACACGTGATCAGTGCATGATGAGCCATGTGATCAGTGCCTGATCAGCCACGTCATCAGTGCATGCGCAGTCAGGTCATCAGTGCATGATAGCCACTTGATCAGTGCATGCTCAGTCACGTGATCTGGACTTGATCAGCCACGTGATCAGTGCCTGCAGAGTCACGTGATCAGGGCCTGCTGAGCTGCGTGATTCCTGCCGGCTCATCTGCATGACAATTGCCAGCTGAGCTGCGTGATTCCTGCCTGGTCACGTGCTTGATTATTGCCTGTTGAGCAGCATGATTCGTCACTGCTGAGCTCCATGCTTATTGCCTGCTGATTGCGTGGTTCGTGTCTGCTCAGCTCTTTGAGTATTGCCTCCTGAGGTCCGTGTTCGGTCGCCACCTGCCGGGGACCAGCCCCAACTGATCCAGGGTATTCGAAGGAGAGATGGCCTAGGCGACTATTTATATTCTAATCAGAGATGTCAAGAATAATAGTATGAGGAGAGCTCAGTAGGAAAATTCGGTGGAGAAAAGAGACTGAGTAGCTTGGTTTACGCGGAAGACCAATCAAACTTCAAGACAAGAAGTTTGCACCACTTACGTAGGCCGCAGGCGCCCTCTCGAATAGCGAAAGGTGCCTCACCCTAGACACCTTCTCGAGTGGGTCTTAGCAGCCCAGGCATAATTAGTAAGCGTGGTGGGTTCCGCGCTCCAGATGGAGACTCAGCTGGAAGTTAAAGGGAAGAATGACAAGGAACTTTATGAATTGGAGCTGTAAGTTAACTCTTTGACAGAGAGAGCGAGATGGTGGTGGGGGACAGCCCCCAGTGAAATCAGAGGTGAGAGCACAAAGCAATACAGTAGGCAGACTCTGGTTTTTTGGGGGAGATGCTCGAGAATATCCGGGTGGACTCCTGAGGCTCGATCCCGCATTTGCGTATGCCGAGCCTCCTTCCTCATGACCTTTGTCCAGAGTGGAATGCCTCCCCGGCTCCCGGCACATGATCAGTGCATGCTCAGTCACGATATCAGTGCATGCTCAGCCACGTGATCACTGATGGCACAGTCACGTGATCAGCGCCTCTAAGTCACGTGATCACCGTATGATAAACACGTGATCAGTGAACGACCAGCCACGAGATCACTGCATGCGCGGTCAGATGGTCAGTTCCTGATCAGCCACCTGATCAGTGCGTGCACAGTCCCGTGATCAGCGCCTCTCAGTCACTGATCACTGCCTGATAAACACGTGATCAGTGCATGATGAGCCATGTGATCAGTGCCTGATCAGCCACTTCATCAGTGCATGCGCAGTCACGTCATCAGTGCATGATAGCCACTTGATCAGTGCATGCTCAGTCACGTGATCTGTACTTGATCAGCCACGTGATCAGTGCCTGCAGAGTCACGTGATCAGGGCCTGCTGAGCTGCGTGATTCCTGCCGGCTCATCTGCATGACAATTGCCATCTGAGCTGCGTGATTCCTGTCGGCTCATCTGCTTGACAATTGCCAGCTGAGCTGCGTGATTCCTGCCTGGTCACGTGCTTGATTATTGCCTGTTGAGCAGCATGATTCGTCTCTGCTGAGCTCCATGCTTATTGCCTGCTGATTGCGTGGTTCGTGTCTGCTCAGCTCTTTGAGTATTGCCTCCTGAGGTCCGTGTTCGGTCGCCACCTGCCGGGGACCAGCCCCAACTGATCCAGGGTATTCGAAGGAGAGATGGCCTAGGCGACTATTTATATTCTAATCAGAGATGTCAAGAATAATAGTATGAGGAGAGCTCAGTAGGAAAATTCGGTGGAGAAAAGAGACTGAGTAGCTTGGTTTACGCGGAAGACCAATCAAACTTCAAGACAAGAAGTTTGCACCACTTACGTAGGCCGCAGGCGCCCTCTCGAATAGCGAAAGGTGCCTCACCCTAGACACCTTCTCGAGTGGGTCTTAGCAGCCCAGGCATAATTAGTAAGCGTGGTGGGTTCCGCGCTCCAGATGGAGACTCAGCTGGAAGTTAAAGGGAAGAATGACAAGGAACTTTATGAATTGGAGCTGTAAGTTAACTCTTTGACAGAGAGGAGCGAGATGGTGGTGGGGGACAGCACCCAGTGAAATCAGAGGTGAGAGCACAAAGCAATACAGTAGGCAGACTCTGGTTTTTTTGGGGGAGATGCTCGAGAATATCCGGGTGGACTCCTGAGGCTCGATCCCGCATTTGCGTATGCCGAGCCTCCTTCCTCATGACCTTTGTCCAGAGTGGAATGCCTCCCCGGCTCCCGGCACATGATCAGTGCATGCTCAGTCACGATATCAGTGCCTTCTCAGCCACGTGATCACTGACGGCACAGTCACGTGATCAGCGCCTCTCAGTCACGTGATCACCGTATGATAAACACGTGATCAGTGAACGACCAGCCACGTGATCACTGCATGCGCGGTCAGGTGGTCAGTTCCTGATCAGCCACCTGATCAGTGCGTGCACAGTCCCCTGATCAGCGCCTGTCAGTCACTGATCACTGCCTGATAAACACGTGATCAGTGCCCGAACAGCCACGTCATCAGTGCATGCCCAGTCACGTGATCAGTGCATGATAGCCACGTGATCAGTGCGTGCACAGTCCCATGATCAGCGCCTGTCAGTCACTGATCATTGCCTGATAAACACGTGATCAGTGCATGATGAGCCATGTGATCAGTGCCTGATCAGCCACGTCATCAGTGCATGCGCAGTCACGTCATCAGTGCATGATAGCCACGTGATCAGTGCATGCTCAGTCACGTGATCTGGACTTGATCAGCCACGTGATCAGTGCCTGCAGAGTCACGTGATCAGGGCCTGCTGAGCTGCGTCATTCCTGCCGGCTCATCTGCATGACAATTGCCATCTGAGCTGCGTGATTCCTGTCGGCTCATCTGCTTGACAATTGCCAGCTGAGCTGCGTGATTCCTGCCTGGTCACGTGCTTGATTATTGCCAGTTGAGCAGCATGATTCGTCACTGCTGAGCTCCATGCTTATTGCCTGCTGATTGCGTGGTTCGTGTCTGCTCAGCTCTTTGAGTATCGCCTCCTGAGGTCCCTGTTCGGTTGCCACCTGCCGGGGACCAGCCCCAACTGATCCAGGGTATTCGAAGGAGAGATGGCCTAGGCGACTATTTATATGCTAATCAGAGATGTCAAGAATAATAGTATGAGGAGAGCTCAGTAGGAAAATTCGGTGGAGAAAAGAGACTGAGTAGCTTGGTTTACGCGGAAGACCAATCAAACTTCAAGACAAGAAGTTTGCACCACTTACGTAGGCCGCAGGCGCCCTCTCGAATAGCGAAAGGTGCCTCACCCTAGACACCTTCTCGAGTGGGTCTTAGCAGCCCAGGCATAATTAGTAAGCGTGGTGGGTTCCGCGCTCCAGATGGAGACTCAGCTGGAAGTTAAAGGGAAGAATGACAAGGAACTTTATGAATTGGAGCTGTAAGTTAACTCTTTGACAGAGAGAGCGAGATGGTGGTGGGGGACAGCCCCCAGTGAAATCAGAGGTGAGAGCACAAAGCAATACAGTAGGCAGACTCTGGTTTTTTGGGGGGAGATGCTCGAGAATATGCGGGTGGACTCCTGAGGCTCGATCCCGCATTTGCGTATGCCGAGCCTCCTTCCTCATGACCTTTGTCCAGAGTGGAATGCCTCCCCGGCTCCCGGCACATGATCAGTGCATGCTCAGTCACGATATCAGTGCATGCTCAGCCACGTGATCACTGATGGCACAGTCACGTGATCAGCGCCTCTAAGTCACGTGATCACCGTATGATAAACACGTGATCAGTGAACGACCAGCCACGAGATCACTGCATGCGCGTTCAGGTGGTCAGTTCCTGATCAGCCACCTGATCAGTGCGTGCACAGTCCCCTGATCAGCGCCTCTCAGTCCCTGATCACTGCCTGATAAACACGTGATCAGTGCATGATGAGCCATGTGATCAGTGCCTGATCAGCCACGTCATCAGTGCATGCGCAGTCACGTCATCAGTGCATGATAGCCACGTGATCAGTGCATGCTCAGTCACGTGATCTGTACTTGATCAGCCACGTGATCAGTGCCTGCAGAGTCACGTGATCAGGGCCTGCTGAGCTGCGTGATTCCTGCCGGCTCATCTGCATGACAATTGCCATCTGAGCTGCGTGATTCCTGTCGGCTCATCTGCTTGACAATTGCCAGCTGAGCTGCGTGATTCCTGCCTGGTCACGTGCTTGATTATTGCCTGTTGAGCAGCATGATTCGTCTCTGCTGAGCTCCATGCTTATTGCCTGCTGATTGCGTGGTTCGTGTCTGCTCAGCTCTTTGAGTATTGCCTCCTGAGGTCCGTGTTCGGTCGCCACCTGCCGGGGACCAGCCCCAACTGATCCAGGGTATTCGAAGGAGAGATGGCCTAGGCGACTATTTATATTCTAATCAGAGATGTCAAGAATAATAGTATGAGGAGAGCTCAGTAGGAAAACTCGGTGGAGAAAAGAGACTGAGTAGCTTGGTTTACGCGGAAGACCAATCAAACTTCAAGACTAGAAGTTTGCACCACTTACGTAGGCCGCAGGCGCCCTCTCGAATAGCGAAAGGTGCCTCACCCTAGACACCTTCTCGAGTGGGTCTTAGCAGCCCAGGCATAATTAGTAAGCGTGGTGGGTTCCGCGCTCCAGATGGAGACTCAGCTGGAAGTTAAAGGGAAGAATGACAAGGAACTCTATGAATTGGAGCTGTAAGTTAACTCTTTGACAGAGAGAGCGAGATGGTGGTGGGGGACAGCCCCCAGTGAAATCAGAGGTGAGAGCACAAAGCAATACAGTAGGCAGACTCTGGTTTTTTTGGGGGGAGATGCTTGAGAATATCCGGGTGGACTCCTGAGGCTCGATCCCGCATTTGCGTATGCCGAGCCTCCTTCCTCATGACCTTTGTCCAGAGTGGAATGCCTCCCCGGCTCCCGGCACATGATCAGTGCATGCTCAGTCACGATATCAGTGCATGCTCAGCCACGTGATCACTGACGGCACAGTCACGTGATCAGCGCCTCTCAGTCACGTGATCACCGTATGATAAACACGTGATCAGTGAACGACCAGCTACGTGATCACTGCATGCGCGTTCAGGTGGTCAGTTCCTGATCAGCCACCTGATCAGTGCGTGCACAGTCCCCTGATCAGCGCCTGTCAGTCACTGATCACTGCCTGATAAACACGTGATCAGTGCCCGAACAGCCACGTCATCAGTGCATGCCCAGTCACGTGATCAGTGCATGATAGCCACGTGATCAGTGCGTGGACAGTCCCATGATCAGCGCCTGTCAGCCACTGATCATTGCCTGATAAACACGTGATCAGTGCATGATGAGCCATGTGATCAGTGCCTGATCAGCCAGGTCATCAGTGCATGCGCAGTCACGTCATCAGTGCATGATAGCCACGTGATCAGTGCATGCTCAGTCACGTGATCTGGACTTGATCAGCCACGTGATCAGTGCCTGCAGAGTCACGTGATCAGGGCCTGCTGAGCTGCGTGATTCCTGCCGGCTCATCTGCATGACAATTGCCATCTGAGCTGCGTGATTCCTGTCGGCTCATCTGCTTGACAATTGCCAGCTGAGCTGCGTGATTCCTGCCTGGTCACGTGCTTGATTATTCCCAGTTGAGCAGCATGATTCGTCACTGCTGAGCTCCATGCTTATTGCCTGCTGACTGCGTGGTTCGTGTCTGCTCAGCTCTTTGAGTATTGTCTCCTGAGGTCCCTGTTCGGTTGCCACCTGCCGGGGACCAGCCCCAACTGATCCAGGGTATTCGAAGGAGAGATGGCCTAGGCGACTATTTATATGCTAATCAGAGATGTCAAGAATAATAGTATGAGGAGAGCTCAGTAGGAACATTCGGTGGAGAAAAGAGACTGAGTAGCTTGGTTTACGCGGAAGACCAATCAAACTTCAAGACAAGAAGTTTGCACCACTTACGTAGGCCGCAGGGGCCCTCTCGAATAGCGAAAGGTGCCTCACCCTAGACACCTTCTCGAGTGGGTCTTAGCAGCCCAGGCATAATTAGTAAGCGTGGTGGGTTCCGCGCTCCAGATGGAGACTCAGCTGGAAGTTAAAGGGAAGAATGACAAGGAACTTTATGAATTGGAGCTGTAAGTTAACTCTTTGACAGAGAGAGCGAGATTGTGGTGGGGGACAGCCCCCAGTGAAATCAGAGGTGAGAGCACAAAGCAATACAGTAGGCAGACTCTGGTTTTTTTTGGGGGGGAGATGCTTGAGAATATCCGGGTGGACTCCTGAGGCTCGATCCCGCATTTGCGTATGCCGAGCCTCCTTCCTCATGACCTTTGTCCAGAGTGGAATGCCTCCCCGGCTCCCGGCACATGATCAGTGCATGCTCAGTCACGATATCAGTGCATGCTCAGCCACGTGATCACTGACGGCACAGTCACGTGATCAGCGCCTCTCAGTCACGTGATCACCGTATGATAAACACGTGATCAGTGAACGACCAGCCACGTGATCACTGCATGCGCGGTCAGGTGGTCAGTTCCTGATCAGCCACCTGATCAGTGCGTGCACAGTCCCCTGATCAGCGCCTGTCAGTCACTGATCACTGCCTGATAAACACGTGATCAGTGCATGATGAGCCATGTGATCAGTGCCTGATCAGCCACGTCATCAGTGCATGCGCAGTCACGTCATCAGTGCATGATAGCCACGTGATCAGTGCATGCTCAGTCACGTTATCTGGACTTGATCAGCCACGTGATCAGTGCCTGCAGAGTCACGTGATCAGGGCCTGCTGAGCTGCGTGATTCCTGCCGGCTCATCTGCATGACAATTGCCATCTGAGCTGCGTGATTCCTGTCGGCTCATCTGCTTGACAATTGCCAGCTGAGCTGCGTGATTCCTGCCTGGTCACGTGCTTGATTATTGCCTGTTGAGCAGCATGATTCGTCTCTGCTGAGCTCCATGCTTATTGCCTGCTGATTGCGTGGTTCGTGTCTGCTCAGCTCTTTGAGTATTGCCTCCTGAGGTCCGTGTTCGGTCGCCACCTGCCGGGGACCAGCCCCAACTGATCCAGGGTATTCGAAGGAGAGATGGCCTAGGCGACTATTTATATTCTAATCAGAGATGTCAAGAATAATAGTATGAGGAGAGCTCAGTAGGAAAATTCGGTGGAGAAAAGAGACTGAGTAGCTTGGTTTACGCGGAAGACCAATCAAACTTCAAGACAAGAAGTTTGCACCACTTACGTAGGCTGCAGGCGCCCTCTCGAATAGCGAAAGGTGCCTCACCCTAGACACCTTCTCGAGTGGGTCTTAGCAGCCCAGGCATAATTAGTAAGCGTGGTGGGTTCCGCGCTCCAGATGGAGACTCAGCTGGAAGTTAAAGGGAAGAATGACAAGGAACTTTATGAATTGGAGCTGTAAGTTAACTCTTTGACAGAGAGGAGCGAGATGGTGGTGGGGGACAGCACCCAGTGAAATCAGTGGTGAGAGCACAAAGCAATACAGTAGGCAGACTCTGGTTTTTTGGGGGGAGATGCTCGAGAATATCCGGGTGGACTCCTGAGGCTCGATCCCGCATTTGCGTATGCCGAGCCTCCTTCCTCATGACCTTTGTCCAGAGTGGAATGCCTCCCCGGCTCCCGGCACATGATCAGTGCATGCTCAGTCACGATATCAGTGCCTGCTCAGCCACGTGATCACTGACGGCACAGTCACGTGATCAGCGCCTCTCAGTCACGTGATCACCGTATGATAAACACGTGATCAGTGAACGACCAGCCACGTGATCACTGCATGCGCGGTCAGGTGGTCAGTTCCTGATCAGCCACCTGATCAGTGCGTGCACAGTCCCCTGATCAGCGCCTGTCAGTCACTGATCACTGCCTGATAAACACGTGATCAGTGCATGATGAGCCATGTGATCAGTGCCTGATCAGCCACGTCATCAGTGCATGCGCAGTCACGTCATCAGTGCATGATAGCCACGTGATCAGTGCATGCTCAGTCACGTGATCTGGACTTGATCAGCCACGTGATCAGTGCCTGCAGAGTCACGTGATCAGGGCCTGCTGAGCTGCGTGATTCCTGCCGGCTCATCTGCATGACAATTGCCATCTGAGCTGCGTGATTCCTGTCGGCTCATCTGCTTGACAATTGCCAGCTGAGCTGCGTGATTCCTGCCTGGTCACGTGCTTGATTATTGCCAGTTGAGCAGCATGATTCGTCACTGCTGAGCTCCATGCTTATTGCCTGCTGATTGCGTGGTTCGTGTCTGCTCAGCTCTTTGAGTATTGCCTCCTGAGGTCCCTGTTCGGTCGCCACCTGCCGGGGACCAGCCCCAACTGATCCAGGGTATTCGAAGGAGAGATGGCCTAGGCGACTATTTATATGCTAATCAGAGATGTCAAGAATAATAGTATGAGGAGAGCTCAGTAGGAAAATTCGGTGGAGAAAAGAGACTGAGTAGCTTGGTTTACGCGGAAGACCAATCAAACTTCAAGACAAGAAGTTTGCACCACTTACGTAGGCCGCAGGCGCCCTCTCGAATAGCGAAAGGTGCCTCACCCTAGACACCTTCTCGAGTGGGTCTTAGCAGCCCAGGCATAATTAGTAAGCGTGGTGGGTTCCGCGCTCCAGATGGAGACTCAGCTGGAAGTTAAAGGGAAGAATGACAAGGAACTTTATGAATTGGAGCTGTAAGTTAACTCTTTGACAGAGAGAGCGAGATGGTGGTGGGGGACAGCCCCCAGTGAAATCAGAGGTGAGAGCACAAAGCAATACAGTAGGCAGACTCTGGTTTTTTGGGGGGAGATGCTCGAGAATATCCGGGTGGACTCCTGAGGCTCGATCCCGCATTTGCGTATGCCGAGCCTCCTTCCTCATGACCTTTGTCCAGAGTGGAATGCCTCCCCGGCTCCCGGCACATGATCAGTGCATGCTCAGTCACGATATCAGTGCCTGCTCAGCCACGTGATCACTGACGGCACAGTCACGTGATCAGCGCCTCTCAGTCACGTGATCACCGTATGATAAACACGTGATCAGTGAACGACCAGCCACGTGATCACTGCATGCGCGGTCAGGTGGTCAGTTCCTGATCAGCCACCTGATCAGTGCGTGCACAGTCCCCTGATCAGCGCCTGTCAGTCACTGATCACTGCCTGATAAACACGTGATCAGTGCCCGAACAGCCACGTCATCAGTGCATGCGCAGTCACGTGATCAGTGCATGATAGCCACGTGATCAGTGCGTGCACAGTCCCATGATCAGCGCCTGTCAGTCACTGATCATTGCCTGATAAACACGTGATCAGTGCATGATGAGCCATGTGATCAGTGCCTGATCAGCCACGTCATCAGTGCATGCGCAGTCACGTCATCAGTGCATGATAGCCACGTGATCAGTGCATGCTCAGTCACGTGATCTGGACTTGATCAGCCACGTGATCAGTGCCTGCAGAGTCACGTGATCAGGGCCTGCTGAGCTGCGTGATTCCTGCCGGCTCATCTGCATGACAATTGCCATCTGAGCTGCGTGATTCCTGTCGGCTCATCTGCTTGACAATTGCCAGCTGAGCTGCGTGATTCCTGCCTGGTCACGTGCTTGATTATTGCCAGTTGAGCAGCATGATTCGTCACTGCTGAGCTCCATGCTTATTGCCTGCTGATTGCGTGGTTCGTGTCTGCTCAGCTCTTTGAGTATTGCCTCCTGAGGTCCCTGTTCGGTCGCCACCTGCCGGGGACCAGCCCCAACTGATCCAGGGTATTCGAAGGAGAGATGGCCTAGGCGACTATTTATATGCTAATCAGAGATGTCAAGAATAATAGTATGAGGAGAGCTCAGTAGGAAAATTCGGTGGAGAAAAGAGACTGAGTAGCTTGGTTTACGCGGAAGACCAATCAAACTTCAAGACAAGAAGTTTGCACCACTTACGTAGGCCGCAGGCGCCCTCTCGAATAGCGAAAGGTGCCTCACCCTAGACACCTTCTCGAGTGGGTCTTAGCAGCCCAGGCATAATTAGTAAGCGTGGTGGGTTCCGCGCTCCAGATGGAGACTCAGCTGGAAGTTAAAGGGAAGAATGACAAGGAACTTTATGAATTGGAGCTGTAAGTTAACTCTTTGACAGAGAGAGCGAGATGGTGGTGGGGGACAGCCCCCAGTGAAATCAGAGGTGAGAGCAAAAGCAATACAGTAGGCAGACTCTGGTTTTTTTGGGGGGAAATGCTCGAGAATATCCGGGTGGACTCCTGAGGCTCGATCCCGCATTTGCGTATGCCGAGCCTCCTTCCTCATGACCTTTGTCCAGAGTGGAATGCCTCCCCGGCTCCCGGCACATGATCAGTGCATGCTCAGTCACGATATCAGTGCCTGCTCAGCCACGTGATCACTGACGGCACAGTCACGTGATCAGCGCCTCTCAGTCACGTGATCACCGTATGATAAACACGTGATCAGTGAACGACCAGCCACGTGATCACTGCATGCGCGGTCAGGTGGTCAGTTCCTGATCAGCCACCTGATCAGTGCGTGCACAGTCCCCTGATCAGCGCCTGTCAGTCACTGATCACTGCCTGATAAACACGTGATCAGTGCATGATGAGCCATGTGATCAGTGCCTGATCAGCCACGTCATCAGTGCATGCGCAGTCACGTCATCAGTGCATGATAGCCACGTGATCAGTGCATGCTCAGTCACGTGATCTGGACTTGATCAGCCACGTGATCAGTGCCTGCAGAGTCACGTGATCAGGGCCTGCTGAGCTGCGTGATTCCTGCCGGCTCATCTGCATGACAATTGCCATCTGAGCTGCGTGATTCCTGTCGGCTCATCTGCTTGACAATTGCCAGCTGAGCTGCGTGATTCCTGCCTGGTCACGTGCTTGATTATTGCCAGTTGAGCAGCATGATTCGTCACTGCTGAGCTCCATGCTTATTGCCTGCTGATTGCGTGGTTCGTGTCTGCTCAGCTCTTTGAGTATTGCCTCCTGAGGTCCCTGTTCGGTCGCCACCTGCCGGGGACCAGCCCCAACTGATCCAGGGTATTCGAAGGAGAGATGGCCTAGGCGACTATTTATATGCTAATCAGAGATGTCAAGAATAATAGTATGAGGAGAGCTCAGTAGGAAAATTCGGTGGAGAAAAGAGACTGAGTAGCTTGGTTTACGCGGAAGACCAATCAAACTTCAAGACAAGAAGTTTGCACCACTTACGTAGGCCGCAGGCGCCCTCTCGAATAGCGAAAGGTGCCTCACCCTAGACACCTTCTCGAGTGGGTCTTAGCAGCCCAGGCATAATTAGTAAGCGTGGTGGGTTCCGCGCTCCAGATGGAGACTCAGCTGGAAGTTAAAGGGAAGAATGACAAGGAACTTTATGAATTGGAGCTGTAAGTTAACTCTTTGACAGAGAGAGCGAGATGGTGGTGGGGGACAGCCCCCAGTGAAATCAGAGGTGAGAGCACAAAGCAATACAGTAGGCAGACTCTGGTTTTTTTGGGGGAGATGCTCGAGAATATCCGGGTGGACTCCTGAGGCTCGATCCCGCATTTGCGTATGCCGAGCCTCCTTCCTCATGACCTTTGTCCAGAGTGGAATGCCTCCCCGGCTCCCGGCACATGATCAGTGCATGCTCAGTCACGATATCAGTGCCTGCTCAGCCACGTGATCACTGACGGCACAGTCACGTGATCAGCGCCTCTCAGTCACGTGATCACCGTATGATAAACACGTGATCAGTGAACGACCAGCCACGTGATCACTGCATGCGCGGTCAGGTGGTCAGTTCCTGATCAGCCACCTGATCAGTGCGTGCACAGTCCCCTGATCAGCGCCTGTCAGTCACTGATCACTGCCTGATAAACACGTGATCAGTGCATGATGAGCCATGTGATCAGTGCCTGATCAGCCACGTCATCAGTGCATGCGCAGTCACGTCATCAGTGCATGATAGCCACGTGATCAGTGCATGCTCAGTCACGTGATCTGGACTTGATCAGCCACGTGATCAGTGCCTGCAGAGTCACGTGATCAGGGCCTGCTGAGCTGCGTGATTCCTGCCGGCTCATCTGCATGACAATTGCCATCTGAGCTGCGTGATTCCTGTCGGCTCATCTGCTTGACAATTGCCAGCTGAGCTGCGTGATTCCTGCCTGGTCACGTGCTTGATTATTGCCAGTTGAGCAGCATGATTCGTCACTGCTGAGCTCCATGCTTATTGCCTGCTGATTGCGTGGTTCGTGTCTGCTCAGCTCTTTGAGTATTGCCTCCTGAGGTCCCTGTTCGGTCGCCACCTGCCGGGGACCAGCCCCAACTGATCCAGGGTATTCGAAGGAGAGATGGCCTAGGCGACTATTTATATGCTAATCAGAGATGTCAAGAATAATAGTATGAGGAGAGCTCAGTAGGAAAATTCGGTGGAGAAAAGAGACTGAGTAGCTTGGTTTACGCGGAAGACCAATCAAACTTCAAGACAAGAAGTTTGCACCACTTACGTAGGCCGCAGGCGCCCTCTCGAATAGCGAAAGGTGCCTCACCCTAGACACCTTCTCGAGTGGGTCTTAGCAGCCCAGGCATAATTAGTAAGCGTGGTGGGTTCCGCGCTCCAGATGGAGACTCAGCTGGAAGTTAAAGGGAAGAATGACAAGGAACTTTATGAATTGGAGCTGTAAGTTAACTCTTTGACAGAGAGAGCGAGATGGTGGTGGGGGACAGCCCCCAGTGAAATCAGAGGTGAGAGCACAAAGCAATACAGTAGGCAGACTCTGGTTTTTTTGGGGGGAGATGCTCGAGAATATCCGGGTGGACTCCTGAGGCTCGATCCCGCATTTGCGTATGCCGAGCCTCCTTCCTCATGACCTTTGTCCAGAGTGGAATGCCTCCCCGGCTCCCGGCACATGATCAGTGCATGCTCAGTCACGATATCAGTGCCTGCTCAGCCACGTGATCACTGACGGCACAGTCACGTGATCAGCGCCTCTCAGTCACGTGATCACCGTATGATAAACACGTGATCAGTGAACGACCAGCCACGTGATCACTGCATGCGCGGTCAGGTGGTCAGTTCCTGATCAGCCACCTGATCAGTGCGTGCACAGTCCCCTGATCAGCGCCTGTCAGTCACTGATCACTGCCTGATAAACACGTGATCAGTGCCCGAACAGCCACGTCATCAGTGCATGCGCAGTCACGTGATCAGTGCATGATAGCCACGTGATCAGTGCGTGCACAGTCCCATGATCAGCGCCTGTCAGTCACTGATCATTGCCTGATAAACACGTGATCAGTGCATGATGAGCCATGTGATCAGTGCCTGATCAGCCACGTCATCAGTGCATGCGCAGTCACGTCATCAGTGCATGATAGCCACGTGATCAGTGCATGCTCAGTCACGTGATCTGGACTTGATCAGCCACGTGATCAGTGCCTGCAGAGTCACGTGATCAGGGCCTGCTGAGCTGCGTGATTCCTGCCGGCTCATCTGCATGACAATTGCCATCTGAGCTGCGTGATTCCTGTCGGCTCATCTGCTTGACAATTGCCAGCTGAGCTGCGTGATTCCTGCCTGGTCACGTGCTTGATTATTGCCAGTTGAGCAGCATGATTCGTCACTGCTGAGCTCCATGCTTATTGCCTGCTGATTGCGTGGTTCGTGTCTGCTCAGCTCTTTGAGTATTGCCTCCTGAGGTCCCTGTTCGGTCGCCACCTGCCGGGGACCAGCCCCAACTGATCCAGGGTATTCGAAGGAGAGATGGCCTAGGCGACTATTTATATGCTAATCAGAGATGTCAAGAATAATAGTATGAGGAGAGCTCAGTAGGAAAATTCGGTGGAGAAAAGAGACTGAGTAGCTTGGTTTACGCGGAAGACCAATCAAACTTCAAGACAAGAAGTTTGCACCACTTACGTAGGCCGCAGGCGCCCTCTCGAATAGCGAAAGGTGCCTCACCCTAGACACCTTCTCGAGTGGGTCTTAGCAGCCCAGGCATAATTAGTAAGCGTGGTGGGTTCCGCGCTCCAGATGGAGACTCAGCTGGAAGTTAAAGGGAAGAATGACAAGGAACTTTATGAATTGGAGCTGTAAGTTAACTCTTTGACAGAGAGAGCGAGATGGTGGTGGGGGACAGCCCCCAGTGAAATCAGAGGTGAGAGCACAAAGCAATACAGTAGGCAGACTCTGGTTTTTTTGGGGGGAGATGCTCGAGAATATCCGGGTGGACTCCTGAGGCTCCATCCCGCATTTGCGTATGCCGAGCCTCCTTCCTCATGACCTTTGTCCAGAGTGGAATGCCTCCCCGGCTCCCGGCACATGATCAGTGCATGCTCAGTCACAATATCAGTGCCTGCTCAGCCACGTGATCACTGACGGCACAGTCACGTGATCAGCGCCTCTCAGTCACGTGATCACCGTATGATAAACACGTGATCAGTGAACGACCAGCCACGTGATCACTGCATGCGCGGTCAGGTGGTCAGTTCCTGATCAGCCACCTGATCAGTGCGTGCACAGTCGCTTGATCAGCGCCTGTCAGTCACTGATCACTGGCTGATAAACACGTGATCAGTGCATGATGAGCCATGTGATCAGTGCCTGATCAGCCACGTCATCAGTGCATGCCCAGTCACGTCTTCAGTGCATGATAGCCACGTGATCAGTGCATGCTCAGTCACGTGATCTGGACTTGATCAGCCAGGTGATCAGTGCCTGCAGAGTCACGTGATCAGGGCCTGCTGAGCTGCGTGATTCCTGCCGGCTCATCTGCATGCCAATTGCCATCTGAGCTGCGTGATTCCTGTCGGCTCATCTGCTTGACAATTGCCAGCTGAGCTGCGTGATTCCTGCCTGGTCACGTGCTTGATTATTGCCAGTTGAGCAGCATGATTCGTCACTGCTGAGCTCCATGCTTATTGCCTGCTGATTGCGTGGTTCGTGTCTGCTCAGCTCTTTGAGTATTGCCTCCTGAGGTCCCTGTTCGGTCGCCACCTGCCGGGGACCAGCCCCAACTGATCCAGGGTATTCGAAGGAGAGATGGCCTAGGCGACTATTTATATGCTAATCAGAGATGTCAAGAATAATAGTATGAGGAGAGCTCAGTAGGAAAATTCGGTGGAGAAAAGAGACTGAGTAGCTTGGTTTACGCGGAAGACCAATCAAACTTCAAGACAAGAAGTTTGCACCACTTACGTAGGCCGCAGGCGCCCTCTCGAATAGCGAAAGGTGCCTCACCCTAGACACCTTCTCGAGTGGGTCTTAGCAGCCCAGGCATAATTAGTAAGCGTGGTGGGTTCCGCGCTCCAGATGGAGACTCAGCTGGAAGTTAAAGGGAAGAATGACAAGGAACTTTATGAATTGGAGCTGTAAGTTAACTCTTTGACAGAGAGAGCGAGATGGTGGTGGGGGACAGCCCCCAGTGAAATCAGAGGTGAGAGCACAAAGCAATACAGTAGGCAGACTCTGGTTTTTTTGGGGGAGATGCTCGAGAATATCCGGGTGGACTCCTGAGGCTCGATCCCGCATTTGCGTATGCCGAGCCTCCTTCCTCATGACCTTTGTCCAGAGTGGAATGCCTCCCCGGCTCCCGGCACATGATCAGTGCATGCTCAGTCACGATATCAGTGCCTGCTCAGCCACGTGATCACTGACGGCACAGTCACGTGATCAGCGCCTCTCAGTCACGTGATCACCGTATGATAAACACGTGATCAGTGAACGACCAGCCACGTGATCACTGCATGCGCGGTCAGGTGGTCAGTTCCTGATCAGCCACCTGATCAGTGCGTGCACAGTCCCCTGATCAGCGCCTGTCAGTCACTGATCACTGCCTGATAAACACGTGATCAGTGCATGATGAGCCATGTGATCAGTGCCTGATCAGCCACGTCATCAGTGCATGCGCAGTCACGTCATCAGTGCATGATAGCCACGTGATCAGTGCATGCTCAGTCACGTGATCTGGACTTGATCAGCCACGTGATCAGTGCCTGCAGAGTCACGTGATCAGGGCCTGCTGAGCTGCGTGATTCCTGCCGGCTCATCTGCATGACAATTGCCATCTGAGCTGCGTGATTCCTGTCGGCTCATCTGCTTGACAATTGCCAGCTGAGCTGCGTGATTCCTGCCTGGTCACGTGCTTGATTATTGCCAGTTGAGCAGCATGATTCGTCACTGCTGAGCTCCATGCTTATTGCCTGCTGATTGCGTGGTTCGTGTCTGCTCAGCTCTTTGAGTATTGCCTCCTGAGGTCCCTGTTCGGTCGCCACCTGCCGGGGACCAGCCCCAACTGATCCAGGGTATTCGAAGGAGAGATGGCCTAGGCGACTATTTATATGCTAATCAGAGATGTCAAGAATAATAGTATGAGGAGAGCTCAGTAGGAAAATTCGGTGGAGAAAAGAGACTGAGTAGCTTGGTTTACGCGGAAGACCAATCAAACTTCAAGACAAGAAGTTTGCACCACTTACGTAGGCCGCAGGCGCCCTCTCGAATAGCGAAAGGTGCCTCACCCTAGACACCTTCTCGAGTGGGTCTTAGCAGCCCAGGCATAATTAGTAAGCGTGGTGGGTTCCGCGCTCCAGATGGAGACTCAGCTGGAAGTTAAAGGGAAGAATGACAAGGAACTTTATGAATTGGAGCTGTAAGTTAACTCTTTGACAGAGAGAGCGAGATGGTGGTGGGGGACAGCCCCCAGTGAAATCAGAGGTGAGAGCACAAAGCAATACAGTAGGCAGACTCTGGTTTTTTTGGGGGGAGATGCTCGAGAATATCCGGGTGGACTCCTGAGGCTCGATCCCGCATTTGCGTATGCCGAGCCTCCTTCCTCATGACCTTTGTCCAGAGTGGAATGCCTCCCCGGCTCCCGGCACATGATCAGTGCATGCTCAGTCACGATATCAGTGCCTGCTCAGCCACGTGATCACTGACGGCACAGTCACGTGATCAGCGCCTCTCAGTCACGTGATCACCGTATGATAAACACGTGATCAGTGAACGACCAGCCACGTGATCACTGCATGCGCGGTCAGGTGGTCAGTTCCTGATCAGCCACCTGATCAGTGCGTGCACAGTCCCCTGATCAGCGCCTGTCAGTCACTGATCACTGCCTGATAAACACGTGATCAGTGCCCGAACAGCCACGTCATCAGTGCATGCGCAGTCACGTGATCAGTGCATGATAGCCACGTGATCAGTGCGTGCACAGTCCCATGATCAGCGCCTGTCAGTCACTGATCATTGCCTGATAAACACGTGATCAGTGCATGATGAGCCATGTGATCAGTGCCTGATCAGCCACGTCATCAGTGCATGCGCAGTCACGTCATCAGTGCATGATAGCCACGTGATCAGTGCATGCTCAGTCACGTGATCTGGACTTGATCAGCCACGTGATCAGTGCCTGCAGAGTCACGTGATCAGGGCCTGCTGAGCTGCGTGATTCCTGCCGGCTCATCTGCATGACAATTGCCATCTGAGCTGCGTGATTCCTGTCGGCTCATCTGCTTGACAATTGCCAGCTGAGCTGCGTGATTCCTGCCTGGTCACGTGCTTGATTATTGCCAGTTGAGCAGCATGATTCGTCACTGCTGAGCTCCATGCTTATTGCCTGCTGATTGCGTGGTTCGTGTCTGCTCAGCTCTTTGAGTATTGCCTCCTGAGGTCCCTGTTCGGTCGCCACCTGCCGGGGACCAGCCCCAACTGATCCAGGGTATTCGAAGGAGAGATGGCCTAGGCGACTATTTATATGCTAATCAGAGATGTCAAGAATAATAGTATGAGGAGAGCTCAGTAGGAAAATTCGGTGGAGAAAAGAGACTGAGTAGCTTGGTTTACGCGGAAGACCAATCAAACTTCAAGACAAGAAGTTTGCACCACTTACGTAGGCCGCAGGCGCCCTCTCGAATAGCGAAAGGTGCCTCACCCTAGACACCTTCTCGAGTGGGTCTTAGCAGCCCAGGCATAATTAGTAAGCGTGGTGGGTTCCGCGCTCCAGATGGAGACTCAGCTGGAAGTTAAAGGGAAGAATGACAAGGAACTTTATGAATTGGAGCTGTAAGTTAACTCTTTGACAGAGAGAGCGAGATGGTGGTGGGGGACAGCCCCCAGTGAAATCAGAGGTGAGAGCACAAAGCAATACAGTAGGCAGACTCTGGTTTTTTTGGGGGAGATGCTCGAGAATATCCGGGTGGACTCCTGAGGCTCGATCCCGCATTTGCGTATGCCGAGCCTCCTTCCTCATGACCTTTGTCCAGAGTGGAATGCCTCCCCGGCTCCCGGCACATGATCAGTGCATGCTCAGTCACGATATCAGTGCCTGCTCAGCCACGTGATCACTGACGGCACAGTCACGTGATCAGCGCCTCTCAGTCACGTGATCACCGTATGATAAACACGTGATCAGTGAACGACCAGCCACGTGATCACTGCATGCGCGGTCAGGTGGTCAGTTCCTGATCAGCCACCTGATCAGTGCGTGCACAGTCCCCTGATCAGCGCCTGTCAGTCACTGATCACTGCCTGATAAACACGTGATCAGTGCATGATGAGCCATGTGATCAGTGCCTGATCAGCCACGTCATCAGTGCATGCCCAGTCACGTCATCAGTGCATGATAGCCACGTGATCAGTGCATGCTCAGTCACGTGATCTGGACTTGATCAGCCACGTGATCAGTGCCTGCAGAGTCACGTGATCAGGGCCTGCTGAGCTGCGTGATTCCTGCCGGCTCATCTGCATGACAATTGCCATCTGAGCTGCGTGATTCCTGTCGGCTCATCTGCTTGACAATTGCCAGCTGAGCTGCGTGATTCCTGCCTGGTCACGTGCTTGATTATTGCCAGTTGAGCAGCATGATTCGTCACTGCAGAGCTCCATGCTTATTGCCTGCTGATTGCGTGGTTCGTGTCTGCTCAGCTCTTTGAGTATTGCCTCCTGAGGTCCCTGTTCGGTCGCCACCTGCCGGGGACCAGCCCCAACTGATCCAGGGTATTCGAAGGAGAGATGGCCTAGGCGACTATTTATATGCTAATCAGAGATGTCAAGAATAATAGTATGAGGAGAGCTCAGTAGGAAAATTCGGTGGAGAAAAGAGACTGAGTAGCTTGGTTTACGCGGAAGACCAATCAAACTTCAAGACAAGAAGTTTGCACCACTTACGTAGGCCGCAGGCGCCCTCTCGAATAGCGAAAGGTGCCTCACCCTAGACACCTTCTCGAGTGGGTCTTAGCAGCCCAGGCATAATTAGTAAGCGTGGTGGGTTCCGCGCTCCAGATGGAGACTCAGCTGGAAGTTAAAGGGAAGAATGACAAGGAACTTTATGAATTGGAGCTGTAAGTTAACTCTTTGACAGAGAGAGCGAGATGGTGGTGGGGGACAGCCCCCAGTGAAATCAGAGGTGAGAGCACAAAGCAATACAGTAGGCAGACTCTGGTTTTTTTGGGGGGAGATGCTCGAGAATATCCGGGTGGACTCCTGAGGCTCGATCCCGCATTTGCGTATGCCGAGCCTCCTTCCTCATGACCTTTGTCCAGAGTGGAATGCCTCCCCGGCTCCCGGCACATGATCAGTGCATGCTCAGTCACGATATCAGTGCCTGCTCAGCCACGTGATCACTGACGGCACAGTCACGTGATCAGCGCCTCTCAGTCACGTGATCACCGTATGATAAACACGTGATCAGTGAACGACCAGCCACGTGATCACTGCATGCGCGGTCAGGTGGTCAGTTCCTGATCAGCCACCTGATCAGTGCGTGCACAGTCCCCTGATCAGCGCCTGTCAGTCACTGATCACTGCCTGATAAACACGTGATCAGTGCCCGAACAGCCACGTCATCAGTGCATGCGCAGTCACGTGATCAGTGCATGATAGCCACGTGATCAGTGCGTGCACAGTCCCATGATCAGCGCCTGTCAGTCACTGATCATTGCCTGATAAACACGTGATCAGTGCATGATGAGCCATGTGATCAGTGCCTGATCAGCCACGTCATCAGTGCATGCGCAGTCACGTCATCAGTGCATGATAGCCACGTGATCAGTGCATGCTCAGTCACGTGATCTGGACTTGATCAGCCACGTGATCAGTGCCTGCAGAGTCACGTGATCAGGGCCTGCTGAGCTGCGTGATTCCTGCCGGCTCATCTGCATGACAATTGCCATCTGAGCTGCGTGATTCCTGTCGGCTCATCTGCTTGACAATTGCCAGCTGAGCTGCGTGATTCCTGCCTGGTCACGTGCTTGATTATTGCCAGTTGAGCAGCATGATTCGTCACTGCTGAGCTCCATGCTTATTGCCTGCTGATTGCGTGGTTCGTGTCTGCTCAGCTCTTTGAGTATTGCCTCCTGAGGTCCCTGTTCGGTCGCCACCTGCCGGGGACCAGCCCCAACTGATCCAGGGTATTCGAAGGAGAGATGGCCTAGGCGACTATTTATATGCTAATCAGAGATGTCAAGAATAATAGTATGAGGAGAGCTCAGTAGGAAAATTCGGTGGAGAAAAGAGACTGAGTAGCTTGGTTTACGCGGAAGACCAATCAAACTTCAAGACAAGAAGTTTGCACCACTTACGTAGGCCGCAGGCGCCCTCTCGAATAGCGAAAGGTGCCTCACCCTAGACACCTTCTCGAGTGGGTCTTAGCAGCCCAGGCATAATTAGTAAGCGTGGTGGGTTCCGCGCTCCAGATGGAGACTCAGCTGGAAGTTAAAGGGAAGAATGACAAGGAACTTTATGAATTGGAGCTGTAAGTTAACTCTTTGACAGAGAGAGCGAGATGGTGGTGGGGGACAGCCCCCAGTGAAATCAGAGGTGAGAGCACAAAGCAATACAGTAGGCAGACTCTGGTTTTTTTGGGGGAGATGCTCGAGAATATCCGGGTGGACTCCTGAGGCTCGATCCCGCATTTGGGTATGCCGAGCCTCCTTCCTCATGACCTTTGTCCAGAGTGGAATGCCTCCCCGGCTCCCGGCACATGATCAGTGCATGCTCAGTCACGATATCAGTGCCTGCTCAGCCACGTGAACACTGACGGCACAGTCACGTGATCAGCGCCTCTCAGTCACGTGATCACCGTATGATAAACACGTGATCAGTGAACGACCAGCCACGTGATCACTGCATGCGCGGTCAGGTGGTCAGTTCCTGATCAGCCACCTGATCAGTGCGTGCACAGTCCCTGATCAGCGCCTGTCAGTCACTGATCACTGCCTGATAAACACGTGATCAGTGCATGATGAGCCATGTGATCAGTGCCTGATCAGCCACGTCATCAGTGCATGCGCAGTCACGTCATCAGTGCATGATAGCCACGTGATCAGTGCATGCTCAGTCACGTGATCTGGACTTGATCAGCCACGTGATCAGTGCCTGCAGAGTCACGTGATCAGGGCCTGCTGAGCTGCGTGATTCCTGCCGGCTCATCTGCATGACAATTGCCATCTGAGCTGCGTGATTCCTGTCGGCTCATCTGCTTGACAATTGCCAGCTGAGCTGCGTGATTCCTGCCTGGTCACGTGCTTGATTATTGCCAGTTGAGCAGCATGATTCGTCACTGCTGAGCTCCATGCTTATTGCCTGCTGATTGCGTGGTTCGTGTCTGCTCAGCTCTTTGAGTATTGCCTCCTGAGGTCCCTGTTCGGTCGCCACCTGCCGGGGACCAGCCCCAACTGATCCAGGGTATTCGAAGGAGAGATGGCCTAGGCGACTATTTATATGCTAATCAGAGATGTCAAGAATAATAGTATGAGGAGAGCTCAGTAGGAAAATTCGGTGGAGAAAAGAGACTGAGTAGCTTGGTTTACGCGGAAGACCAATCAAACTTCAAGACAAGAAGTTTGCACCACTTACGTAGGCCGCAGGCGCCCTCTCGAATAGCGAAAGGTGCCTCACCCTAGACACCTTCTCGAGTGGGTCTTAGCAGCCCAGGCATAATTAGTAAGCGTGGTGGGTTCCGCGCTCCAGATGGAGACTCAGCTGGAAGTTAAAGGGAAGAATGACAAGGAACTTTATGAATTGGAGCTGTAAGTTAACTCTTTGACAGAGAGAGCGAGATGGTGGTGGGGGACAGCCCCCAGTGAAATCAGAGGTGAGAGCACAAAGCAATACAGTAGGCAGACTCTGGTTTTTTTGGGGGGAGATGCTCGAGAATATCCGGGTGGACTCCTGAGGCTCGATCCCGCATTTGCGTATGCCGAGCCTCCTTCCTCATGACCTTTGTCCAGAGTGGAATGCCTCCCCGGCTCCCGGCACATGATCAGTGCATGCTCAGTCACGATATCAGTGCCTGCTCAGCCACGTGATCACTGACGGCACAGTCACGTGATCAGCGCCTCTCAGTCACGTGATCACCGTATGATAAACACGTGATCAGTGAACGACCAGCCACGTGATCACTGCATGCGCGGTCAGGTGGTCAGTTCCTGATCAGCCACCTGATCAGTGCGTGCACAGTCCCCTGATCAGCGCCTGTCAGTCACTGATCACTGCCTGATAAACACGTGATCAGTGCCCGAACAGCCACGTCATCAGTGCATGCGCAGTCACGTGATCAGTGCATGATAGCCACGTGATCAGTGCGTGCACAGTCCCATGATCAGCGCCTGTCAGTCACTGATCATTGCCTGATAAACACGTGATCAGTGCATGATGAGCCATGTGATCAGTGCCTGATCAGCCACGTCATCAGTGCATGCGCAGTCACGTCATCAGTGCATGATAGCCACGTGATCAGTGCATGCTCAGTCACGTGATCTGGACTTGATCAGCCACGTGATCAGTGCCTGCAGAGTCACGTGATCAGGGCCTGCTGAGCTGCGTGATTCCTGCCGGCTCATCTGCATGACAATTGCCATCTGAGCTGCGTGATTCCTGTCGGCTCATCTGCTTGACAATTGCCAGCTGAGCTGCGTGATTCCTGCCTGGTCACGTGCTTGATTATTGCCAGTTGAGCAGCATGATTCGTCACTGCTGAGCTCCATGCTTATTGCCTGCTGATTGCGTGGTTCGTGTCTGCTCAGCTCTTTGAGTATTGCCTCCTGAGGTCCCTGTTCGGTCGCCACCTGCCGGGGACCAGCCCCAACTGATCCAGGGTATTCGAAGGAGAGATGGCCTAGGCGACTATTTATATGCTAATCAGAGATGTCAAGAATAATAGTATGAGGAGAGCTCAGTAGGAAAATTCGGTGGAGAAAAGAGACTGAGTAGCTTGGTTTACGCGGAAGACCAATCAAACTTCAAGACAAGAAGTTTGCACCACTTACGTAGGCCGCAGGCGCCCTCTCGAATAGCGAAAGGTGCCTCACCCTAGACACCTTCTCGAGTGGGTCTTAGCAGCCCAGGCATAATTAGTAAGCGTGGTGGGTTCCGCGCTCCAGATGGAGACTCAGCTGGAAGTTAAAGGGAAGAATGACAAGGAACTTTATGAATTGGAGCTGTAAGTTAACTCTTTGACAGAGAGAGCGAGATGGTGGTGGGGGACAGCCCCCAGTGAAATCAGAGGTGAGAGCACAAAGCAATACAGTAGGCAGACTCTGGTTTTTTGGGGGGAGATGCTCGAGAATATCCGGGTGGACTCCTGAGGCTCGATCCCGCATTTGCGTATGCCGAGCCTCCTTCCTCATGACCTTTGTCCAGAGTGGAATGCCTCCCCGGCTCCCGGCACATGATCAGTGCATGCTCAGTCACGATATCAGTGCCTGCTCAGCCACGTGATCACTGACGGCACAGTCACGTGATCAGCGCCTCTCAGTCACGTGATCACCGTATGATAAACACGTGATCAGTGAACGACCAGCCACGTGATCACTGCATGCGCGGTCAGGTGGTCAGTTCCTGATCAGCCACCTGATCAGTGCGTGCACAGTCCCCTGATCAGCGCCTGTCAGTCACTGATCACTGCCTGATAAACACGTGATCAGTGCATGACAGCCACGTGATCAGTGCATGATCAGCCACGTCATCAGTGCATGCGCAGTCACGTGATCAGTGCATGATAGCCACGTGATCAGTGCGTGCACAGTCACATGATCAGCGCCTGATCAGTCACTGATCAGTGCATGATAGCCACGTGATCAGTGCATGATCAGCCACGTGATCAGTGCCATGATCAGCCACGTGATCAGTGCATGATCAGCCACGTGATCAGTGCATGATAGCCACGTGATCAGTGCATGCTCAGTCACGTGATCAGTGCATGATCAGCCACGTGATCAGTGCCTGCAGAGTCACGTGATCAGGGCCTGCTGAGCTGCGTGATCCTGCCTGCTCATCACATGACAATTGCCTGCTGAGCTGCGTGATTCCTGTCGGCTCATCTGCTTGACAATTGCCAGCTGAGCTGCGTGATTCCTGCCTGGTCACGTGCTTGATTATTGCCAGTTGAGCAGCATGATTCGTCACTGCTGAGCTCCATGCTTATTGCCTGCTGATTGCGTGGTTCGTGTCTGCTCAGCTCTTTGAGTATTGCCTCCTGAGGTCCCTGTTCGGTCGCCACCTGCCGGGGACCAGCCCCAACTGATCCAGGGTATTCGAAGGAGAGATGGCCTAGGCGACTATTTATATGCTAATCAGAGATGTCAAGAATAATAGTATGAGGAGAGCTCAGTAGGAAAATTCGGTGGAGAAAAGAGACTGAGTAGCTTGGTTTACGCGGAAGACCAATCAAACTTCAAGACAAGAAGTTTGCACCACTTACGTAGGCCGCAGGCGCCCTCTCGAATAGCGAAAGGTGCCTCACCCTAGACACCTTCTCGAGTGGGTCTTAGCAGCCCAGGCATAATTAGTAAGCGTGGTGGGTTCCGCGCTCCAGATGGAGACTCAGCTGGAAGTTAAAGGGAAGAATGACAAGGAACTTTATGAATTGGAGCTGTAAGTTAACTCTTTGACAGAGAGAGCGAGATGGTGGTGGGGGACAGCCCCCAGTGAAATCAGAGGTGAGAGCACAAAGCAATACAGTAGGCAGACTCTGGTTTTTGGGGGGAGATGCTCGAGAATATCCGGGTGGACTCCTGAGGCTCGATCCCGCATTTGCGTATGCCGAGCCTCCTTCCTCATGACCTTTGTCCAGAGTGGAATGCCTCCCCGGCTCCCGGCACATGATCAGTGCATGCTCAGTCACGATATCAGTGCCTGCTCAGCCACGTGATCACTGACGGCACAGTCACGTGATCAGCGCCTCTCAGTCACGTGATCACCGTATGATAAACACGTGATCAGTGAACGACCAGCCACGTGATCACTGCATGCGCAGTCAGGTGGTCAGTTCCTGATCAGCCACCTGATCAGTGCGTGCACAGTCCCCTGATCAGCGCCTGTCAGTCACTGATCACTGCCTGATAAACACGTGATCAGTGCCCGAACAGCCACGTCATCAGTGCATGCGCAGTCACGTGATCAGTGCATGATAGCCACGTGATCAGTGCGTGCACAGTCCCATGATCAGCGCCTGTCAGTCACTGATCATTGCCTGATAAACACGTGATCAGTGCATGATGAGCCATGTGATCAGTGCCTGATCAGCCACGATCAGTGCATGCAGTCATCAGTGCATGATAGCCACGTGATCAGTGCATGTCAGTCACGTGCATGATCAGCCACGTGATCAGTGCCTGATCAGCCACGTCATCAGTGCATGCAGTCACGTCATCAGTGCATGATAGCCACGTGATCAGTGCATGCTCAGTCACGTGATCTGGACTTGATCAGCCACGTGATCAGTGCCTGCAGAGTCACGTGATCAGGGCCTGCTGAGCTGCGTGATTCCTGCCGGCTCATCTGCATGACAATTGCCATCTGAGCTGCGTGATTCCTGTCGGCTCATCTGCTTGACAATTGCCAGCTGAGCTGCGTGATTCCTGCCTGGTCACGTGCTTGATTATTGCCAGTTGAGCAGCATGATTCGTCACTGCTGAGCTCCATGCTTATTGCCTGCTGATTGCGTGGTTCGTGTCTGCTCAGCTCTTTGAGTATTGCCTCCTGAGGTCCCTGTTCGGTCGCCACCTGCCGGGGACCAGCCCCAACTGATCCAGGGTATTCGAAGGAGAGATGGCCTAGGCGACTATTTATATGCTAATCAGAGATGTCAAGAATAATAGTATGAGGAGAGCTCAGTAGGAAAATTCGGTGGAGAAAAGAGACTGAGTAGCTTGGTTTACGCGGAAGACCAATCAAACTTCAAGACAAGAAGTTTGCACCACTTACGTAGGCCGCAGGCGCCCTCTCGAATAGCGAAAGGTGCCTCACCCTAGACACCTTCTCGAGTGGGTCTTAGCAGCCCAGGCATAATTAGTAAGCGTGGTGGGTTCCGCGCTCCAGATGGAGACTCAGCTGGAAGTTAAAGGGAAGAATGACAAGGAACTTTATGAATTGGAGCTGTAAGTTAACTCTTTGACAGAGAGAGCGAGATGGTGGTGGGGGACAGCCCCCAGTGAAATCAGAGGTGAGAGCACAAAGCAATACAGTAGGCAGACTCTGGTTTTTTTGGGGGGAGATGCTCGAGAATATCCGGGTGGACTCCTGAGGCTCGATCCCGCATTTGCGTATGCCGAGCCTCCTTCCTCATGACCTTTGTCCAGAGTGGAATGCCTCCCCGGCTCCCGGCACATGATCAGTGCATGCTCAGTCACGATATCAGTGCCTGCTCAGCCACGTGATCACTGACGGCACAGTCACGTGATCAGCGCCTCTCAGTCACGTGATCACCGTATGATAAACACGTGATCAGTGAACGACCAGCCACGTGATCACTGCATGCGCGGTCAGGTGGTCAGTTCCTGATCAGCCACCTGATCAGTGCGTGCACAGTCCCCTGATCAGCGCCTGTCAGTCACTGATCACTGCCTGATAAACACGTGATCAGTGCCCGAACAGCCACGTCATCAGTGCATGCGCAGTCACGTGATCAGTGCATGATAGCCACGTGATCAGTGCGTGCACAGTCCCATGATCAGCGCCTGTCAGTCACTGATCATTGCCTGATAAACACGTGATCAGTGCATGATGAGCCATGTGATCAGTGCCTGATCAGCCACGTCATCAGTGCATGCGCAGTCACGTCATCAGTGCATGATAGCCACGTGATCAGTGCATGCTCAGTCACGTGATCTGGACTTGATCAGCCACGTGATCAGTGCCTGCAGAGTCACGTGATCAGGGCCTGCTGAGCTGCGTGATTCCTGCCGGCTCATCTGCATGACAATTGCCATCTGAGCTGCGTGATTCCTGTCGGCTCATCTGCTTGACAATTGCCAGCTGAGCTGCGTGATTCCTGCCTGGTCACGTGCTTGATTATTGCCAGTTGAGCAGCATGATTCGTCACTGCTGAGCTCCATGCTTATTGCCTGCTGATTGCGTGGTTCGTGTCTGCTCAGCTCTTTGAGTATTGCCTCCTGAGGTCCCTGTTCGGTCGCCACCTGCCGGGGACCAGCCCCAACTGATCCAGGGTATTCGAAGGAGAGATGGCCTAGGCGACTATTTATATGCTAATCAGAGATGTCAAGAATAATAGTATGAGGAGAGCTCAGTAGGAAAATTCGGTGGAGAAAAGAGACTGAGTAGCTTGGTTTACGCGGAAGACCAATCAAACTTCAAGACAAGAAGTTTGCACCACTTACGTAGGCCGCAGGCGCCCTCTCGAATAGCGAAAGGTGCCTCACCCTAGACACCTTCTCGAGTGGGTCTTAGCAGCCCAGGCATAATTAGTAAGCGTGGTGGGTTCCGCGCTCCAGATGGAGACTCAGCTGGAAGTTAAAGGGAAGAATGACAAGGAACTTTATGAATTGGAGCTGTAAGTTAACTCTTTGACAGAGAGAGCGAGATGGTGGTGGGGGACAGCCCCCAGTGAAATCAGAGGTGAGAGCACAAAGCAATACAGTAGGCAGACTCTGGTTTTTTTGGGGGAGATGCTCGAGAATATCCGGGTGGACTCCTGAGGCTCGATCCCGCATTTGCGTATGCCGAGCCTCCTTCCTCATGACCTTTGTCCAGAGTGGAATGCCTCCCCGGCTCCCGGCACATGATCAGTGCATGCTCAGTCACGATATCAGTGCCTGCTCAGCCACGTGATCACTGACGGCACAGTCACGTGATCAGCGCCTCTCAGTCACGTGATCACCGTATGATAAACACGTGATCAGTGAACGACCAGCCACGTGATCACTGCATGCGCGGTCAGGTGGTCAGTTCCTGATCAGCCACCTGATCAGTGCGTGCACAGTCCCCTGATCAGCGCCTGTCAGTCACTGATCACTGCCTGATAAACACGTGATCAGTGCATGAACAGCCACGTGATCAGTGCATGATCAGCCACGTCATCAGTGCATGCGCAGTCACGTGATCAGTGCATGATAGCCACGTGATCAGTGCGTGCACAGTCACATGATCAGCGCCTGATCAGTCACTGATCAGTGCATGATAGCCACGTGATCAGTGCATGATCAGCCACGTGATCAGTGCCATGATCAGCCACGTGATCAGTGCATGATCAGCCACGTGATCAGTGCATGATAGCCACGTGATCAGTGCATGCTCAGTCACGTGATCAGTGCTTGATCAGCCACGTGATCAGTGCCTGCAGAGTCACGTGATCAGGGCCTGCTGAGCTGCGTGATTCCTGCCTTCTCATCTGCATGACAATTGCCTGCTGAGCTGCGTGATTCCTGTCGGCTCATCTGCTTGACAATTGCCAGCTGAGCTGCGTGATTCCTGCCTGGTCACGTGCTTGATTATTGCCAGTTGAGCAGCATGATTCGTCACTGCTGAGCTCCATGCTTATTGCCTGCTGATTGCGTGGTTCGTGTCTGCTCAGCTCTTTGAGTATTGCCTCCTGAGGTCCCTGTTCGGTCGCCACCTGCCGGGGACCAGCCCCAACTGATCCAGGGTATTCGAAGGAGAGATGGCCTAGGCGACTATTTATATGCTAATCAGAGATGTCAAGAATAATAGTATGAGGAGAGCTCAGTAGGAAAATTCGGTGGAGAAAAGAGACTGAGTAGCTTGGTTTACGCGGAAGACCAATCAAACTTCAAGACAAGAAGTTTGCACCACTTACGTAGGCCGCAGGCGCCCTCTCGAATAGCGAAAGGTGCCTCACCCTAGACACCTTCTCGAGTGGGTCTTAGCAGCCCAGGCATAATTAGTAAGCGTGGTGGGTTCCGCGCTCCAGATGGAGACTCAGCTGGAAGTTAAAGGGAAGAATGACAAGGAACTTTATGAATTGGAGCTGTAAGTTAACTCTTTGACAGAGAGAGCGAGATGGTGGTGGGGGACAGCCCCCAGTGAAATCAGAGGTGAGAGCACAAAGCAATACAGTAGGCAGACTCTGGTTTTTTGGGGGGAGATGCTCGAGAATATCCGGGTGGACTCCTGAGGCTCGATCCCGCATTTGCGTATGCCGAGCCTCCTTCCTCATGACCTTTGTCCAGAGTGGAATGCCTCCCCGGCTCCCGGCACATGATCAGTGCATGCTCAGTCACGATATCAGTGCCTGCTCAGCCACGTGATCACTGACGGCACAGTCACGTGATCAGCGCCTCTCAGTCACGTGATCACCGTATGATAAACACGTGATCAGTGAACGACCAGCCACGTGATCACTGCATGCGCGGTCAGGTGGTCAGTTCCTGATCAGCCACCTGATCAGTGCGTGCACAGTCCCCTGATCAGCGCCTGTCAGTCACTGATCACTGCCTGATAAACACGTGATCAGTGCGTGCCACGTGATCAGTGCATGACAGCCACGTCATCAGTGCATGTGCAGTCACGTGATCAGTGCATGATAGCCACGTGATCAGTGCGTGCACAGTCACATGATCAGCGCCTGATCAGTCACTGATCAGTGCATGATAGCCACGTGATCAGTGCATGATCAGCCACGTGATCAGTGCCATGATCAGCCACGTGATCAGTGCATGATCAGCCACGTGATCAGTGCATGATAGCCACGTGATCAGTGCATGCTCAGTCACGTGATCAGTGCATGATCAGCCACGTGATCAGTGCCTGCAGAGTCACGTGATCAGGGCCTGCTGAGCTGCGTGATCCTGCCTGCTCATCTGTGACATTGCCTGCTGAGCTGCGTGATTCCTGTCGGCTCATCTGCTTGACAATTGCCAGCTGAGCTGCGTGATTCCTGCCTGGTCACGTGCTTGATTATTGCCAGTTGAGCAGCATGATTCGTCACTGCTGAGCTCCATGCTTATTGCCTGCTGATTGCGTGGTTCGTGTCTGCTCAGCTCTTTGAGTATTGCCTCCTGAGGTCCCTGTTCGGTCGCCACCTGCCGGGGACCAGCCCCAACTGATCCAGGGTATTCGAAGGAGAGATGGCCTAGGCGACTATTTATATGCTAATCAGAGATGTCAAGAATAATAGTATGAGGAGAGCTCAGTAGGAAAATTCGGTGGAGAAAAGAGACTGAGTAGCTTGGTTTACGCGGAAGACCAATCAAACTTCAAGACAAGAAGTTTGCACCACTTACGTAGGCCGCAGGCGCCCTCTCGAATAGCGAAAGGTGCCTCACCCTAGACACCTTCTCGAGTGGGTCTTAGCAGCCCAGGCATAATTAGTAAGCGTGGTGGGTTCCGCGCTCCAGATGGAGACTCAGCTGGAAGTTAAAGGGAAGAATGACAAGGAACTTTATGAATTGGAGCTGTAAGTTAACTCTTTGACAGAGAGAGCGAGATGGTGGTGGGGGACAGCCCCCAGTGAAATCAGAGGTGAGAGCACAAAGCAATACAGTAGGCAGACTCTGGTTTTTTGGGGGGAGATGCTCGAGAATATCCGGGTGGACTCCTGAGGCTCGATCCCGCATTTGCGTATGCCGAGCCTCCTTCCTCATGACCTTTGTCCAGAGTGGAATGCCTCCCCGGCTCCCGGCACATGATCAGTGCATGCTCAGTCACGATATCAGTGCCTGCTCAGCCACGTGATCACTGACGGCACAGTCACGTGATCAGCGCCTCTCAGTCACGTGATCACCGTATGATAAACACGTGATCAGTGAACGACCAGCCACGTGATCACTGCATGCGCAGTCAGGTGGTCAGTTCCTGATCAGCCACCTGATCAGTGCGTGCACAGTCCCCTGATCAGCGCCTGTCAGTCACTGATCACTGCCTGATAAACACGTGATCAGTGCCCGAACAGCCACGTCATCAGTGCATGCGCAGTCACGTGATCAGTGCATGATAGCCACGTGATCAGTGCGTGCACAGTCCCATGATCAGCGCCTGTCAGTCACTGATCATTGCCTGATAAACACGTGATCAGTGCATGATGAGCCATGTGATCAGTGCCTGATCAGCCACGTCATCAGTGCATGCGCAGTCACGTCATCAGTGCATGATAGCCACGTGATCAGTGCATGCTCAGTCACGTGATCTGGACTTGATCAGCCACGTGATCAGTGCCTGCAGAGTCACGTGATCAGGGCCTGCTGAGCTGCGTGATTCCTGCCGGCTCATCTGCATGACAATTGCCATCTGAGCTGCGTGATTCCTGTCGGCTCATCTGCTTGACAATTGCCAGCTGAGCTGCGTGATTCCTGCCTGGTCACGTGCTTGATTATTGCCAGTTGAGCAGCATGATTCGTCACTGCTGAGCTCCATGCTTATTGCCTGCTGATTGCGTGGTTCGTGTCTGCTCAGCTCTTTGAGTATTGCCTCCTGAGGTCCCTGTTCGGTCGCCACCTGCCGGGGACCAGCCCCAACTGATCCAGGGTATTCGAAGGAGAGATGGCCTAGGCGACTATTTATATGCTAATCAGAGATGTCAAGAATAATAGTATGAGGAGAGCTCAGTAGGAAAATTCGGTGGAGAAAAGAGACTGAGTAGCTTGGTTTACGCGGAAGACCAATCAAACTTCAAGACAAGAAGTTTGCACCACTTACGTAGGCCGCAGGCGCCCTCTCGAATAGCGAAAGGTGCCTCACCCTAGACACCTTCTCGAGTGGGTCTTAGCAGCCCAGGCATAATTAGTAAGCGTGGTGGGTTCCGCGCTCCAGATGGAGACTCAGCTGGAAGTTAAAGGGAAGAATGACAAGGAACTTTATGAATTGGAGCTGTAAGTTAACTCTTTGACAGAGAGAGCGAGATGGTGGTGGGGGACAGCCCCCAGTGAAATCAGAGGTGAGAGCACAAAGCAATACAGTAGGCAGACTCTGGTTTTTTTGGGGGGAGATGCTCGAGAATATCCGGGTGGACTCCTGAGGCTCGATCCCGCATTTGCGTATGCCGATCCTCCTTCCTCATGACCTTTGTCCAGAGTGGAATGCCTCCCCGGCTCCCGGCACATGATCAGTGCATGCTCAGTCACGATATCAGTGCCTGCTCAGCCACGTGATCACTGACGGCACAGTCACGTGATCAGCGCCTCTCAGTCACGTGATCACCGTATGATAAACACGTGATCAGTGAACGACCAGCCACGTGATCACTGCATGCGCGGTCAGGTGGTCAGTTCCTGATCAGCCACCTGATCAGTGCGTGCACAGTCCCCTGATCAGCGCCTGTCAGTCACTGATCACTGCCTGATAAACACGTGATCAGTGCATGATGAGCCATGTGATCAGTGCCTGATCAGCCACGTCATCAGTGCATGCGCAGTCACGTCATCAGTGCATGATAGCCACGTGATCAGTGCATGCTCAGTCACGTGATCTGGACTTGATCAGCCACGTGATCAGTGCCTGCAGAGTCACGTGATCAGGGCCTGCTGAGCTGCGTGATTCCTGCCGGCTCATCTGCATGACAATTGCCATCTGAGCTGCGTGATTCCTGTCGGCTCATCTGCTTGACAATTGCCAGCTGAGCTGCGTGATTCCTGCCTGGTCACGTGCTTGATTATTGCCAGTTGAGCAGCATGATTCGTCACTGCTGAGCTCCATGCTTATTGCCTGCTGATTGCGTGGTTCGTGTCTGCTCAGCTCTTTGAGTATTGCCTCCTGAGGTCCCTGTTCGGTCGCCACCTGCCGGGGACCAGCCCCAACTGATCCAGGGTATTCGAAGGAGAGATGGCCTAGGCGACTATTTATATGCTAATCAGAGATGTCAAGAATAATAGTATGAGGAGAGCTCAGTAGGAAAATTCGGTGGAGAAAAGAGACTGAGTAGCTTGGTTTACGCGGAAGACCAATCAAACTTCAAGACAAGAAGTTTGCACCACTTACGTAGGCCGCAGGCGCCCTCTCGAATAGCGAAAGGTGCCTCACCCTAGACACCTTCTCGAGTGGGTCTTAGCAGCCCAGGCATAATTAGTAAGCGTGGTGGGTTCCGCGCTCCAGATGGAGACTCAGCTGGAAGTTAAAGGGAAGAATGACAAGGAACTTTATGAATTGGAGCTGTAAGTTAACTCTTTGACAGAGAGAGCGAGATGGTGGTGGGGGACAGCCCCCAGTGAAATCAGAGGTGAGAGCACAAAGCAATACAGTAGGCAGACTCTGGTTTTTTTGGGGGGAGATGCTCGAGAATATCCGGGTGGACTCCTGAGGCTCGATCCCGCATTTGCGTATGCCGAGCCTCCTTCCTCATGACCTTTGTCCAGAGTGGAATGCCTCCCCGGCTCCCGGCACATGATCAGTGCATGCTCAGTCACGATATCAGTGCCTGCTCAGCCACGTGATCACTGACGGCACAGTCACGTGATCAGCGCCTCTCAGTCACGTGATCACCGTATGATAAACACGTGATCAGTGAACGACCAGCCACGTGATCACTGCATGCGCGGTCAGGTGGTCAGTTCCTGATCAGCCACCTGATCAGTGCGTGCACAGTCCCCTGATCAGCGCCTGTCAGTCACTGATCACTGCCTGATAAACACGTGATCAGTGCCCGAACAGCCACGTCATCAGTGCATGCGCAGTCACGTGATCAGTGCATGATAGCCACGTGATCAGTGCGTGCACAGTCCCATGATCAGCGCCTGTCAGTCACTGATCATTGCCTGATAAACACGTGATCAGTGCATGATGAGCCATGTGATCAGTGCCTGATCAGCCACGTCATCAGTGCATGCGCAGTCACGTCATCAGTGCATGATAGCCACGTGATCAGTGCATGCTCAGTCACGTGATCTGGACTTGATCAGCCACGTGATCAGTGCCTGCAGAGTCACGTGATCAGGGCCTGCTGAGCTGCGTGATTCCTGCCGGCTCATCTGCATGACAATTGCCATCTGAGCTGCGTGATTCCTGTCGGCTCATCTGCTTGACAATTGCCAGCTGAGCTGCGTGATTCCTGCCTGGTCACGTGCTTGATTATTGCCAGTTGAGCAGCATGATTCGTCACTGCTGAGCTCCATGCTTATTGCCTGCTGATTGCGTGGTTCGTGTCTGCTCAGCTCTTTGAGTATTGCCTCCTGAGGTCCCTGTTCGGTCGCCACCTGCCGGGGACCAGCCCCAACTGATCCAGGGTATTCGAAGGAGAGATGGCCTAGGCGACTATTTATATGCTAATCAGAGATGTCAAGAATAATAGTATGAGGAGAGCTCAGTAGGAAAATTCGGTGGAGAAAAGAGACTGAGTAGCTTGGTTTACGCGGAAGACCAATCAAACTTCAAGACAAGAAGTTTGCACCACTTACGTAGGCCGCAGGCGCCCTCTCGAATAGCGAAAGGTGCCTCACCCTAGACACCTTCTCGAGTGGGTCTTAGCAGCCCAGGCATAATTAGTAAGCGTGGTGGGTTCCGCGCTCCAGATGGAGACTCAGCTGGAAGTTAAAGGGAAGAATGACAAGGAACTTTATGAATTGGAGCTGTAAGTTAACTCTTTGACAGAGAGAGCGAGATGGTGGTGGGGGACAGCCCCCAGTGAAATCAGAGGTGAGAGCACAAAGCAATACAGTAGGCAGACTCTGGTTTTTTGGGGGGAGATGCTCGAGAATATCCGGGTGGACTCCTGAGGCTCGATCCCGCATTTGCGTATGCCGAGCCTCCTTCCTCATGACCTTTGTCCAGAGTGGAATGCCTCCCCGGCTCCCGGCACATGATCAGTGCATGCTCAGTCACGATATCAGTGCCTGCTCAGCCACGTGATCACTGACGGCACAGTCACGTGATCAGCGCCTCTCAGTCACGTGATCACCGTATGATAAACACGTGATCAGTGAACGACCAGCCACGTGATCACTGCATGCGCGGTCAGGTGGTCAGTTCCTGATCAGCCACCTGATCAGTGCGTGCACAGTCCCCTGATCAGCGCCTGTCAGTCACTGATCACTGCCTGATAAACACGTGATCAGTGCCCGATCAATCAGCCACGTCATCAGTGCATGCGCAGTCACGTGATCAGTGCATGATAGCCACGTGATCAGTGCCTGCACAGTCACGTGATCAGCGCCTGATCAGTCACTGATCAGTGCATGATAGCCACGTGATCAGTGCATGATCAGCCACGTGATCAGTGCCATGATCAGCCACGTGATCAGTGCATGATCAGCCACGTGATCAGTGCATGATAGCCACGTGATCAGTGCATGCTCAGTCACGTGATCAGTGCATGATCAGCCACGTGATCAGTGCCTGCAGAGTCACGTGATCAGGGCCTGCTGAGCTGCGTGATCAGTGCCTGCTCATCACGTGACATTGCCTGCTGAGCTGCGTGATTCCTGTCGGCTCATCTGCTTGACAATTGCCAGCTGAGCTGCGTGATTCCTGCCTGGTCACGTGCTTGATTATTGCCAGTTGAGCAGCATGATTCGTCACTGCTGAGCTCCATGCTTATTGCCTGCTGATTGCGTGGTTCGTGTCTGCTCAGCTCTTTGAGTATCGCCTCCTGAGGTCCCTGTTCGGTCGCCACCTGCCGGGGACCAGCCCCAACTGATCCAGGGTATTCGAAGGAGAGATGGCCTAGGCGACTATTTATATGCTAATCAGAGATGTCAAGAATAATAGTATGAGGAGAGCTCAGTAGGAAAATTCGGTGGAGAAAAGAGACTGAGTATCTTGGTTTACGCGGAAGACCAATCAAACTTCAAGACAAGAAGTTTGCACCACTTACGTAGGCCGCAGGCGCCCTCTCGAATAGCGAAAGGTGCCTCACCCTAGACACCTTCTCGAGTGGGTCTTAGCAGCCCAGGCATAATTAGTAAGCGTGGTGGGTTCCGCGCTCCAGATGGAGACTCAGCTGGAAGTTAAAGGGAAGAATGACAAGGAACTTTATGAATTGGAGCTGTAAGTTAACTCTTTGACAGAGAGAGCGAGATGGTGGTGGGGGACAGCCCCCAGTGAAATCAGAGGTGAGAGCACAAAGCAATACAGTAGGCAGACTCTGGTTTTTTGGGGGGAGATGCTCGAGAATATCCGGGTGGACTCCTGAGGCTCGATCCCCCATTTGCGTATGCCGAGCCTCCTTCCTCATGACCTTTGTCCAGAGTGGAATGCCTCCTCGGCTCCCGGCACATGATCAGTGCAAGCTCAGTCACGATATCAGTGCATGCTCAGCCACGTGATCACTGACGGCAGAGTCACGTGATCAGCGCCTCTCAGTCACGTGATCACCGTAGGATAAACATGTGATCAGTGAACGACCAGCCACGTGATCACTGCATGCGCAGTCAGGTGGTCACTTCCTGATCAGCCACCTGATCAGTGCGTGCACAGTCCCCTGATCAGCGCCTGTCAGTCACTGATCACTGCCTGATAAACACGTGATCAGTGCCCGAACAGACACGTCATCAGTGCATGCGCAGTCACGTGATCAGTGCATGATAGCCACGTGATCAGTGCGTGCACAGTCCCATGATCAGCGCCTGTCAGTCACTGATCATTGCCTGATAAACACGTGATCAGTGCATGATGAGCCATGTGATCAGTGCCTGATCAGCCACGTCATCAGTGCATGCGCAGTCACCTCATCAGTGCATGATAGCCACGTGATCAGTGCATGCTCAGTCACGTGATCTGGACTTGATCAGCCACGTGATTAGTGCCTGCAGAGTCACGTGATCAGGGCCTGCTGAGCTGCGTGATTCCTGCCGGCTCATCTGCATGACAATTGCCATCTGAGCTGCGTGATTCCTGTCGGCTCATCTGCTTGACAATTGCCAGCTGAGCTGCGTGATTCCTGCCTGGTCACGTGCTTGATTATTGCCTGTTGAGCAGCATGATTCGTCTCTGCTGAGCTCCATGCTTATTGCCTGCTGATTGCGTGGTTCGTGTCTGCTCAGCTCTTTGAGTATTGCCTCCTGAGGTCCGTGTTCGGTCGCCACCTGCCGGGGACCAGCCCCAACTGATCCAGGGTATTCGAAGGAGAGATGGCCTAGGCGACTATTTATATTCTAATCAGAGATGTCAAGAATAATAGTATGAGGAGAGCTCAGTAGGAAAATTCGGTGGAGAAAAGAGACTGAGTAGCTTGGTTTACGCGGAAGACCAATCAAACTTCAAGACAAGAAGTTTGCACCACTTACGTAGGCCGCAGGCGCCCTCTCGAATAACGAAAGGTGCCTCACCCTAGACACCTTCTCGAGTGGGTCTTAGCAGCCCAGGCATAATTAGTAAGCGTGGTGGGTTCCGCGCTCCAGATGGAGACTCAGCTGGAAGTTAAAGGGAAGAATGACAAGGAACTTTATGAATTGGAGCTGTAAGTTAACTCTTTGACAGAGAGGAGCGAGATGGTGGTGGGGGACAGCACCCAGTGAAATCAGAGGTGAGAGCACAAAGCAATACAGTAGGCAGACTCTGGTTTTTTGGGGGGAGATGCTCGAGAATATCCGGGTGGACTCCTGAGGCTCGATCCCGCATTTGCGTATGCCGAGCCTCCTTCCTCATGACCTTTGTCCAGAGTGGAATGCCTCCCCGGCTCCCGGCACATGATCAGTGCATGCTCAGTCACGATATCAGTGCCTGCTCAGCCACGTGATCACTGACGGGACAGTCATGTGATCAGCGCCTCTCAGTCACGTGATCACGGTATGATAAACACGTGATCAGTGAACGACCAGCCACGTGATCACTGCATGCGTGGTCAGGTGGTCAGTTCCTGATCAGCCACCTGATCAGTGCGTGCACAGTCCCCTGATAAGCGCCTGTCAGTCACTGATCACTGCCTGATAAACACGTGATCAGTGCCCGAACAGCCACGTCCTCAGTGCATGCGCAGTCCCGTGATCAGTGCATGATAGCCACGTGATCAGTGCGTGCACAGTCCCATGATCAGCGCCTGTCAGTCACTTATCATTGCCTGATAAACACGTGATCAGTGCATGATGAGCCATGTGATCAGTGCCCAATCAGCCACGTCATCAGTGCATGATAGCCACGTGATCAGTGCATGCTCAGTCACGTGATCTGGACTTGATCAGCCACGTGATCAGTGCCTGCAGAGTCACGTGATCAGGGCCTGCTGAGCTGCGTGATTCCTGCCGGCTCATCTGCATGACAATTGCCAGCTGAGCTGCGTGATTCCTGTCGGCTCATCTGCTTGACAATTGCCAGCTGAGCTGCGTGATTCCTGCCTGGTCACGTGCTTGATTATTGCCAGTTGAGCAGCATGATTCGTCACTGCTGAGCTCCATGCTTATTGCCTGCTAATTGCGTGGTTCGTGTCTGCTCAGCTCTTTGAGTATCGCCTCCTGAGGTCCCTGTTCGGTCGCCACCTGCCGGGGACCAGCCCCAACTGATCCAGGGTATTCGAAGGAGAGATGGCCTAGGCGACTATTTATATGCTAATCAGAGATGTCAAGAATAATAGTATGAGGAGAGCTCAGTAGGAAAATTCGGTGGAGAAAAGAGACTGAGTAGCTTGGTTTACGCGGAAGAGCAATCAAACTTCAAGACAAGAAGTTTGCACCACTTACGTAGGCCGCAGGCGCCCTCTCGAATAGCGAAAGGTGCCTCACCCTAGACACCTTCTCGAGTGGGTCTTAGCAGCCCAGGCATAATTAGTAAGCGTGGTGGGTTCCGCGCTCCAGATGGAGACTCAGCTGGAAGTTAAAGGGAAGAATGACAAGGAACTTTATGAATTGGAACTCTAAGTTAACTCTTTGACAGAGAGAGCGAGATGGTGGTGGGGGACAGCCCCCAGTGAAATCAGAGGTGAGAGCACAAAGCAATACAGTAGGCAGACTCTGGGTTTTTTGGGGGGAGATGCTCGAGAATATGCGGGTGAACTCCTGAGGCTCGATCCCGCATTTGCGTATGCCGAGCCTCCTTCCTCATGACCTTTGTCCAGAGTGGAATGCCTCCCCGGCTCCCGGCACATGATCAGTGCATGCTCAGTCACGATATCAGTGCCTGCTCAGCCACGTGATCACTGACGGCACAGTCACGTGATCAGCCCCTCTCAGTCAAGTGATCACCGTATGATAAACATGTGATCAGTGAACGACCAGCCACGTGATCACTGCATTCGCAGTCAGGTGGTCAGTTCCTGATCAGCCACCTGATCAGTGCGTGCACAGTCCCCTGATCAGCGCCTGTCAGTCACTGATCACTGCCTGATAAACACGTGATCAGTGCCCGAACAGCCACGTCATCAGTGCATGCGCAGTCACGTGATCAGTGCATGATAGCCACGTGATCAGGGCGTGCACAGTCCCATGATCAGCGCCTGTCAGTCACTGATCATTGCCTGATAAACACTTGATCAGTGCATGATGAGCCATGTGATCAGTGCCTGATCAGCCACGTCATCAGTGCATGCGCAGTCACGTCATCAGTGCATGATAGCCACGTGATCAGTGCATGCTCAGTCCCGTGATCTGGACTTGATCAGCCACGTGATCAGTGCCTGCAGAGTCACGTGATCAGGGCCTGCTGAGCTGCGTGATTCCTGCTGGCTCATCTGCATGACATTTGCCATCTGAGCTGCGTGATTCCTGTCGGCTCATCTGCTTGACAATTGCCAGCTGAGCTGCGTGATTCCTGCCTGGTCACGTGCTTGATTATTGCCAGTTGAGCAGCATGATTCGTCACTTCTGAGCTCCATGCTTATTGCCTGCTGATTGCGTGGTTCGTGTCTGCTCAGCTCTTTGAGTATCGCCTCCTGAGGTGCCTGTTCGGTCGCCACCTGCCGGGGACCAGCCCCAACTGATCCAGGGTATTCGAAGGAGAGATGGCCTAGGCGACTATTTATATGCTAATCAGAGATGTCAAGAATAATAGTATGAGGAGAGCTCAGTAGGAAAATTCGGTGGAGAAAAGAGACTGAGTATCTTGGTTTACGCGGAAGACCAATCAAACTTCAAGACAAGAAGTTTGCACCACTTACGTAGGGCGCAGGCGCCCTCTCGAATAGCGAAAGGTGCCTCACCCTAGACACCTTCTCGAGTGGGTCTAAGCAGCCCAGGCATAATTAGTAAGCGTGGTGGGTTCCGCGCTCCAGATGGAGACTCAGCTGGAAGTTAAAGGGAAGAATGACAAGGAACTTTATGAATTGGAGCTGTAAGTTAACTCTTTGACAGAGAGAGCGAGATGGTGGTGGGGGACAGCCCCCAGTGAAATCAGAGGTGAGAGCACAAAGCAATACAGTAGGCAGACTCTGGTTTTTTTGGGGGGGAGATGCTCGAGAATATCCGGGTGGACTCCTGAGGCTCGATCCCGCATTTGCGTATGCCGAGCCTCCTTCTTCATGACCTTTGTCCAGAGTGGAATGCCTCGCCGGCTCCCGGCACATGATCAGTGCATGCTCAGTCACGATATCAGTGCATGCTCAGCCACGTGATCACTGACGGCACAGTCAAGTGATCAGCGCCTCTCAGTCACGTGATCACCGTATGATAAACACGTGATCAGTGAACGACCAGCCACGTGATCACTGCATGCGCAGTCAGGTGGTCAGTTCCTGATCAGCCACCTGATCAGTGCGTGCACAGTCCCCTGATCAGCGCCTGTCAGTCACTGATCACTGCCTGATAAACACGTGATCAGTGTCCGAACAGCCACGTCATCAGTGCATGCGCAGTCACGTGATCAGTGCATGATAGCCACGTGATCAGTGCGTGCACAGTCCCATGATCAGCGCCTGTCAGTCACTGATCAATGCCTGATAAACACGTGATCAGTGCATAATGAGCCATGGGATCAGTGCCTGATCAGCCACGTCATCTGTGCATGCGCAGTCTCGTCATCAGTGCATGATAGCCACGTGATCGGTGCATGCTCAGTCACGGGATCTGGACTTGATCAGCCACGTGATCAGTGCCTGCAGAGTCACGTGATCAGGGCCTGCTGAGCTGCGTGATTCCTGCCTGGTCACGTGCTTGATTATTGCCAGTTGAGCAGCATGATTCGTCACTGCTGAGCTCCATGCTTATTGCCTGCGGATTGCGTGGTTCGTGTCTGCTCAGCTCTTTGAGTATCGCCTCCTGAGGTCCCTGTTCGGTCGCCACCTGCCGGGGACCAGCCCCAACTGATCCAGGGTATTCGAAGGAGAGATGGCCTAGGGGACTATTTATATGCTAATCAGAGATGTCAAGAATAATAGTATGAGGAGAGCTCAGTAGGAAAATTCGGTGGAGAAAAGAGACTGAGTAGCTTGGTTTACGCGGAAGACCAATCAAACTTCAAGACAAGAAGTTTGCACCACTTACGTAGGCCGCAGGCGCCCTCTCGAATAGCGAAAGGTGCCTCACCCTAGACACCTTCTCGAGTGGGTCTTAGCAGCCCAGGCATAATTAGTAAGCGTGGTGGGTTCCGCGCTCCAGATGGAGACTCAGCTGGAAGTTAAAGGGAAGAATGACAAGGAACTTTATGAATTGGAGCTGTAAGTTAACTCTTTGACAGAGAGAGTGAGATGGTGGTGGGGGACAGCCCCCAGTGAAATCAGAGGTGAGAGCACAAAGCAATACAGTAGGCAGACTCTGGTTTTTGGGGGGAGATGCTCGAGAATATCCGGGTGGACTCCTGAGGCTCGATCCCGCATTTGCGTATGCCGAGCCTCCTTCCTCATGACCTTTGTCCAGAGTGGAATGCCTCCCCGGCTCCCGGCACATGATCAGTGCATGCTCAGTCACGATATCAGTGCCTGCTCAGCCACGTGATCACTGACGGCACAGTCACGTGATCAGCGCCTCTCAGTCACGTGATCACCGTAGGATAAACACGTGATCAGTGAACGACCAGCCACGTGATCACTGCATGCGCAGTCAGGTGGTCAGTTCCTGATCAGCCACCTGATCAGTGCGTGCACAGTCCCCTGATCAGCGCCTGTCAGTCACTGATCACTGCCTGATAAACACGTGATCAGTGCCCGAACAGCCACGTCATCAGTGCATGCGCAGTCACGTGATCAGTGCATGATAGCCACGTGATCAGTGCGTGCACAGTCCCATGATCAGCGCCTGTCAGTCACTGATCATTGCCTGATAAACACGTGATCAGTGCATGATGAGCCATGTGATCAGTGCCTGATCAGCCACGTCATCAGTGCCTGCGCAGTCACGTCATCAGTGCATGATAGCCACGTGATCAGTGCATGCTCAGTCACGTGATCTGGACTTGATCAGCCACGTGATCAGTGCCTGCAGAGTCACGTGATCAGGGCCTGCTGAGCTGCGTGATTCCTGCCGGCTCATCTGCTTGACAATTGCCAGCTGAGCTGCGTGATTCCTGCCTGGTCACGTGCTTGATTATTGCCAGTTGAGCAGCATGATTCGTCACTGCTGAGCTCCATGCTTATTGCCTGCTGATTGCGTGGTTCGTGTCTGCTCAGCTCTTTGAGTATTGCCTCCTGAGGTCCCTGTTCGGTCGCCACCTGCCAGGGACCAGCCCCAACTGATCCAGGGTATTCGAAGGAGAGATGGCCTAGGCGACTATTTATATGCTAATCAGAGATGTCAAGAATAATAGTATGAGGAGAGCTCAGTAGGAAAATTCGGTGGAGAAAAGAGACTGAGTAGCTTGGTTTACGCGGAAGACCAATCAAACTTCAAGACAAGAAGTTTGCACCACTTACGTAGGCCGCAGGCGCCCTCTCGAATAGCGAAAGGTGCCTCACCCTAGACACCTTCTCGAGTGGGTCTTAGCAGCCCAGGCATAATTAGTAAGCGTGGTGGGTTCCGCGCTCCAGATGGAGACTCAGCTGGAAGTTAAAGGGAAGAATGACAAGGAACTTTATGAATTGGAGCTGTAAGTTAACTCTTTGACAGAGAGAGCGAGATGGTGGTGGGGGACAGCCCCCAGTGAAATCAGAGGTGAGAGCACACAGCAATACAGTAGGCAGACTCTGGACTTTTTGGGGGGGAGATGCTCGAGAATATCCGGGTGGACTCCTGAGGCTCGATCCCGCATTTGCGTATGTCGAGCCTCCTTCCTCATGACCTTTGTCCAGAGTGGAAGGCCTCCCCGGCTCCCGGCACATGATCAGTGCATGCTCAGTCACGATATCAGTGCCTGCTCAGCCACGTGATCACTGACGGCACATTCACGTGATCAGCGCCTCTCAGTCACGTGATCACCGTATGATAAACACGTGATCAGTGAACGACTAGCCACGTGATCACTGCATGCGCAGTCAGGTGGTCAGTTCCTGATCAGTCACCTGATCAGTGCGTGCACAGTCCCCTGATCAGCGCCTGTCAGTCACTGATCACTGCCTGATAAACACGGGATCAGTGCCCGAACAGCCACGTCATCAGTGCATGCGCAGTCACGTGATCAGTGCATGATAGCCACGTGATCAGTGCGTGCACAGTCCCATGATCAGCGCCTGTCAGTCACTGATCATTGCCTGATAAACACGTGATCAGTGCATGATGAGCCATGTGATCAGTGCCTGATCAGCCATGTCATCAGTGCATGCGCAGTCACGTCATCAGTGCATGATAGCCACGTGATCAGTGCATGCTCAGTCACGTGATCTGGACTTTATCAGCCACGTGATCAGTGCCTGCAGAGTCACGTGATCAGGGCCTGCTGAGCTGCGTGATTCCTGCCGGCTCATCTGCATGACAATTGCCAGCTGAGCTGCGTGATTCCTGTCTGGTCACGTGCTTGATTATTGCCAGTTGAGCAGCATGATTCGTCACTGCTGAGCTCCATGCTTATTGCCTGCTGATTGCGTGGTTCGTGTCTGCTCAGCTCTTTGAGTATCGCCTCCTGAGGTCCCTGTTCGGTCGCCACATGCCGGGGACCAGCCCCAACTGATCCAGGGTATTCGAAGGAGAGATGGCCTAGGCGACTATGTATATGCTAATCATAGATGTCAAGAATAATAGTATGAGGAGAGCTCAGTAGGAAAATTCGGTGGAGAAAAGAGACTCAGTAGCTTGGTTTACGCAGAAGACCAATCAAACTTCAAGACAAGAAGTTTGCACCACTTACGTAGGCCGCAGGCGCCCTCTCGAATAGCGAAAGGTGCCTCACACTAGACACCTTCTCGAGTGGGTCTTAGCAGCCCAGGCATAATTAGTAAGCGTGGTGGGTTCCTCGCTCCAGATGGAGACTCAGCTGGAAGTTAAAGGGAAGAATGACAAGGAACTTTATGAATTGAAGCTGTAAGTTAACTCTTTGACAGAGAGAGCGAGATGGTGGTGGGGGACAGCCCCCAGTGAAATCAGAGGTGAGAGCACAAAGCAATACAGTAGGCAGACTCTGGTTTTTTTGGGGGGAGATGCTCGAGAATATCCGGGTGGACTCCTGAGGCTCGATCCCGCATTTGCGTATGCCGAGCCTCCTTCCTCATGACCTTTGTCCAGAGTGGAAGGCCTCCCCGGCTCCCGGCACATGATCAGTGCATGCTCAGTCACGATATCAGTGCCTGCTCAGCCACGTGATCACTGACGGCACAGTCACGTGATCAGCGCCTCTCAGTCACGTGATCACCGTATGATAAACACGTGATCAGTGAACGACCAGCCACGTGATCACTGCATGCGCAGTCAGGTGGTCAGTTCCTGATCAGCCACCTGATCAGTGCGTGCACAGTCCCCTGATCAGCGCCTGTCAGTCACTGATCACTGCCTGATAAACACGTGATCAGTGCCCGAACAGCCACGTCATCAGTGCATGCGCAGTCACGTGATCAGTGCATGATAGCCACGTGATCAGTGCGTGCACAGTCCCATGATCAGCGCCTGTCAGTCACTGATCATTGCCTGATAAACACGTGATCAGTGCATGATGAGCCATGTGATCAGTGCCAGATCAGCCACGTCATCAGTGCATGCGCAGTCACGTCATCAGTGCATGATAGCCACGTGATCAGTGCATGCTCAGTCACGTGATCTGGACTTGATCAGCCACGTGATCAGTGCCTGCAGAGTCACGTGATCAGGGCCTGCTGAGCTGCGTGATTCCTGCCGGCTCATCTGCTTGACAATTGCCAGCTGAGCTGCGTGATTCCTGCCTGGTCACGTGCTTGATTATTGCCAGTTGAGCAGCATGATTCGTCACTGCTGAGCTCCATGCTTATTGCCTGCTGATTGCGTGGTTCGTGTCTGCTCAGCTCTTTGAGTATCGCCTCCTGAGGTCCCTGTTCGGTCGCCACCTGCCGGGGACCAGCCCCAACTGATCCAGGGTATTCGAAGGAGAGATGGCCTAGGCGACTATTTATATGCTAATCAGAGATGTCAAGAATAATAGTATGAGGAGAGCTCAGTAGGAAAATTCGGTGGAGAAAAGAGACTGAGTAGCTTGGTTTACGTGGAAGACCAATCAAACTTCAAGACAAGAAGTTTGCACCACTTACGTAGGCCGCAGGCGCCCTCTCGAATAGCGAAAGGTGCCTCACCCTAGACACCTTCTCGAGTGGGTCTTAGCAGCCCAGGCATAATTAGTAAGCGTGGTGGGTTCCGCGCTCCAGATGGAGACTCAGCTGGAAGTTAAAGGGAAGAATGACAAGGAACTTTATGAATTGGAGCTGTAAGTTAACTCTTTGACAGAGAGAGCGAGATGGTGGTGGGGGACAGCCCCCAGTGAAATCAGAGGTGAGAGCACAAAGCAATACAGTAGGCAGACTCTGGTTTTTTGGGGGGAGATGCTCGAGAATATCCGGGTGGACTCCTGAGGCTCGATCCCGCATTTGCGTATGCCGAGCCTCCTTCCTCATGACCTTTGTCCAGAGTGGAAGGCCTCCCCGGCTCCCGGCACATGATCAGTGCATGCTCAGTCACGATATCAGTGCCTGCTGAGCCACGTGATCACTGACGGCACAGTCACGTGATCAGCGCCTCTCAGTCACGTAATCACCATATGATAAACACGTGATCAGTGAACGACCAGCCACGTGATCACTGCATGCGCAGTCAGGTGGTCAGTTACTGATCAGCCACCTGATCAGTGCGTGCACAGTCCCCTGATCAGCGCCTGTCAGTCACTGATCACTGCCTGATAAACACGTGATCAGTGCCCGAACAGCCACGTCATCAGTGCATGCGCAGTCACGTGATCAGTGCATGATAGCCACGTGATCAGTGCGTGCACAGTCCCATGATCAGCGCCTGTCAGTCACTGATCATTGCCTGATAAACACGTGATCAGTGCATGATGAGCCATGTGATCAGTGCCTGATCAGCCACGTCATCAGTGCATGCGCAGTCACGTCATCAGTGCATGATAGCCACGTGATCAGTGCATGCTCAGTCACGTGATCTGGACTTGATCAGCCACGTGATCAATGCCTGCAGAGTCACGTGGTCAGGGCCTGCTGAGCTGCGTGATTCCTGCCGGCTCATCTGCATGACAATTGCCAGCTGAGCTGCGTGATTCCTGCCTCGTCACGTGCTTGATTATTGCCAGTTGAGCAGCATGATTCGTCACTGCTGAGCTCCATGCTTATTGCCTGCTGATTGCGTGGTTCGTGTCTGCTCAGCTCTTTGAGTATTGCCTCCTGAGGACCCTGTTCGGTCGCCACCTGCCGGGGACCAGCCCCAACTGATCCAGGGTATTCGAAGGAGAGATGGCCTAGGCGACTATTTATATGCTAATCAGAGATGTCAAGAATAATAGTATGAGGAGAGCTCAGTAGGAAAATTCGGTGGAGAAAAGAGACTGAGTAGCTTGGTTTACGCGGAAGACCAATCAAACTTCAAGACAAGAAGTTTGCACCACTTACGTAGGCCGCAGGCGCCCTCTCGAATAGCGAAAGGTGCCTCACCCTAGACACCTTCTCGAGTGGGTCTTAGCAGCCCAGGCATAATTAGTAAGTGTGGTGGGTTCCGCGCTCCAGATGGAGACTCAGCTGGAAGGTAAAGGGAAGAATGACAAGGAACTTTATGAATTGGAGCTGTAAGTTAACTCTTTGACAGAGAGAGCGAGATGGTGGTGGGGGACAGCCCCCAGTGAAATCAGAGGTGAAAGCACAAAGCAATACAGTAGGCAGACTCTGGTTTTTTGGGGGGAGATGCTCGAGAATATCCGGGAGGACTCCTGAGGCTCGATCCCGCATTTGCGTATGCCGAGCCTCCTTCCTCATGACCTTTGTCCAGAGTGGAATGCCTCCCCGGCTCCCGGCACATGATCAGTGCATGCTCAGTCACGATATCAGTGCATGCTCAGCCACGTCATCACTGACGGCACAGTCACGTGATCAGCGCCTCTCAGTCACGTGATCACCGTAGGATAAACATGTGATCAGTGAACGACCAGCCACGTGATCACTGCATGCGCAGTCAGGTGGTCAGTTCCTGATCACCCACCTGATCAGTGCGTGCACAGTCCCCTGATCAGCGCCTGTCAGTCACTGATCACTGCCTGATAAACCCGTGATCAGTGCCCGAACAGCCACGTCATCAGTGCATGCGCAGTCACGTGATCAGTGCATGATAGCCACGTGATCAGTGCGTGCACAGTCCCATGATCAGCGCCGGTCAGTCACTGATCATTGCCTGATAAACACGGGATCAGTGCATGATGAGCCATGTGATCAGTGCCTGATCAGCCACGTCATCAGTGCATTGGCAGTCACGTCATCAGTGCATGATAGCCACGTGATCAGTGCATGCTCAGTCACGTGATCTGGACTTGATCAGCCACGTGATCAGTGCCTGCAGAGTCACGTGATCAGGGCCTGCTGAGCTGCGTGATTCCTGCCGGCTCATCTGCATGACAATTGCCATCTGAGCTGCGTGATTCCTGTCGGCTCATCTGCTTGACAATTGCCAGCTGAGCTGCGTGATTCCTGTCTGGTCACGTGCTTGATTATTGCCAGTTGAGCAGCATGATTCGTCACTGCTGAGCTCCATGCTTATTGCCTGCTGATTGCGTGGTTCGTGTCTGCTCAGCTCTTTGAGTATCGCTTCCTGAGGTCCCTGTTCGGTCACCACCTGCCGGGGACCAGCCCCAACTGATCCAGGGTATTCGAAGGAGAGATGGCCTAGGCGACTATTTATATGCTAATCAGAGATGTCAAGAATAATAGTATGAGGAGAGCTCAGTAGGAAAATTCGGTGGAGAAAAGAGACTGAGTAGCTTGGTTTACGCGGAAGACCAATCAAACTTCAAGACAAGAAGTTTGCACCACTTACGTAGGCCGCAGGCGCCCTCTCGAATAGCGAAAGGTGCCTCACACTAGACACCTTCTCGAGTGGGTCTTAGCAGCCCAGGCATAATTAGTAAGCGTGGTGGGTTCCTCGCTCCAGATGGAGACTCAGCTGGAAGTTAAAGGGAAGAATGACAAGGAACTTTATGAATTGGAGCTGTAAGTTAACTCTTTGACAGAGAGAGTGAGATGGTGGTGGGGGACAGCCCCCAGTGAAATCAGAGGTGAGAGCAAAAGCAATACAGTAGGCAGACTCTGGTTTTTTTGGGGGGAGATGCTCGAGAATATCCGGGTGGACTCCTGAGGCTCGATCCCGCATTTGCGTATGCCGAGCCTCCTTCCTCATGACCTTTGTCCAGAGTGGAAGGCCTCCCCGGCTCCCGGCACATGATCAGTGCATGCTCAGTCACGATATCAGTGCCTGCTCAGCTACGTGATCACTGACGGCACAGTCACGTGATCAGCGCCTCTCAGTCACGTGATCACCGTATGATAAACACGTGATCAGTGAACGACCAGCCACGTGATCACTGCATGTGCAGTCAGGTGGTCAGTTCCTGATCAGCCACCTGATCAGTGCGTGCACAGTCCCCTGATCAGCGCCTGTCAGTCACTGTTCACTGCCTGATAAACACGTGATCAGTGCCTGAACAGCCACGTCATCAGTGCATGCGCAGTCACGTGATCAGTGCATGATAGCCACCTGATCAGTGCGTGCACAGTCCCATGATCAGCGCCTGTCAGTCACTGATCATTGCCTGATAAACACGTGATCAGTGCATGATGAGCCATGGGATCAGTGCCTGATCAGCCACGTCATCAGTGCATGCGCAGTCACGTCATCAGTGCATGATAGCCACGTGATCAGTGCATGCTCAGTCACGTGATCTGGACTTGATCAGCCACGTGATCAGTGCCTGCAGAGTCACATGATCAGGGCCTGCTGAGCTGCGTGATTCCTGCCGGCTCATCTGCTTGACAATTGCCAGCTGAGCTGCGTGATTCCTGCCTGGTCACGTGCTTGATTATTGCCAGTTGAGCAGCATGATTCGTCACTGCTGAGCTCCATGCTTATTGCCTGCTGATTGCGTGGTTCGTGTCTGCTCAGCTCTTTGAGTATCGCCTCCTGAGGTCCCTGTTCGGTCGCCACCTGCCGGGGACCAGCCCCAACTGATCCAGGGTATTCGAAGGAGAGATGGCCTAGGCGACTATTTATATGCTAATCAGAGATGTCAAGAATAATAGTATGAGGAGAGCTCAGTAGGAAAATTCGGTGGAGAAAAGAGACTGAGTAGCTTGGTTTACGCGGAAGACCAATCAAACTTCAAGACAAGAAGTTTGCACCACTTACGTAGGCCGCAGGCGCCCTCTCGAATAGCGAAAGGTGCCTCACCCTAGACACCTTCTCGAGTGGGTCTTAGCAGCCCAGGCATAATTAGTAAGCGTGGTGGGTTCCGCGCTCCAGACGGAGACTCAGCTGGAAGTTAAAGGGAAGAATGACAAGGAACTTTATGAATTGGAGCTGTAAGTTAACTCTTTGACAGAGAGAGCGAGATGGTGGTGGGGGACAGCCCCCAGTGAAATCAGAGGTGAGAGCAAAAGCAATACAGTAGGCAGACTCTGGTTTTTTTGGGGGAGATGCTCGAGAATATCCGGGTGGACTCCTGAGGCTCGATCCCGCATTTGCGTATGCCGAGCCTCCTTCCTCATGACCTTTGTCCAGAGTGGAAGGCCTCCCCGGCTCCCGGCACATGATCAGTGCATGCTCAGTCACGATATCAGTGCCTGCTCAGCCACGTGATCACTGACGGCACAGTCACGTGATCAGCGCCTCTCAGTCACGTGATCACCGTAGGATAAACACGTGATCAGTGAACGACCAGCCACGTGATCACTGCATGCGCAGTCAGGTGGTCAGTTCCTGATCAGCCACCTGATCAGTGCGTGCACAGTCCCCTGATCAGTGCATGATCAGTCACGTGATCAGTGCATGATCAGTCACGTGATGGGTGTATGATCAGTCACGTGACCAGTACATGGTAGCTACGTGATCATTGCATGATCAGCCACGTGATCAGTGCATGATAGCCACGTGATCAGTGCATGATCAGTCACGTGATCAGTGCATGATCAGTCACGTGATCAGTACATGGTAGCTGCGTGATCAGTGCATGATCAGCCACGTGATCAGTGCATGATAGCTACGTGATCAGTGCATGATCAGCCACGTGATCAGTGCATGATCAGTCACGTGATCAGTGCATGATCAGCCACGTGATCAGTGCATGATCAGGCACGTGATCAGTGCATGTCAGCCAAGTGATCAGTGCATGATAGCCACGTGATCAGTGCATGATCATTCACGTGATCAGTGCATGATCAGTCACGTGATCAGTGTGTGATCAGCCACGTGAACAGTGCATGCTCAGTCACGTGATCAGGGCCTGCTGAGCTGCGTGATTACTGTCTGCTCATCTGCTTGACAATTGCCAGCTGAGCTGCATGATTCCTGCCTGTCATCTGCTTGACAATTGCCAGCTGTGCTGCGTAATTCCTGCCTGCTCATCTGCTTGATTATTGCCAGCTGAGCAGCATGATTTCTCAGAGCTGAGTTCCATGATTATAGCCTGCTGACTGATTCGTGCCTACTCAGCTCTTTGTTCATTGCCTCCAGAGGCACATGATCAGTGTGTGACACCAAACATGATCAGCACATGATCAGTCACGTGATCAGTGCATGATCAGTCACGTGATCAGTGCATGATCAGCCACGTGATCAGTGCATGATCAGCCACGTGATCAGTGCATGATCAGTTACGTGATCAGTGCATGATCAGTCACGTGACCAGTATATGGTAGCTACGTGATCATTGCATGATCAGCCACGTGAGCAGTGCATGATAGCCACGTGATCAGTGCATGATCAGCCACGTGATCAGTGCATGATCAGTCACGTGATCAGTGCATGATCAGTCACGTGATCAGTGCATGATCAGCCACGTGATCAGTGCATGTGGAGTCATGTAGTCAGTGCATGATAGCGCCGTGATCAGTGCATGATCAGTCCCGTGATCAGTGTATGATCAGCCAAGTGATCAGTGCATGATAGCTACGTGATCAGTGCATGATCAGTCACATGATCAGTGCATGATCAGTCACGTGATAAGTGTGTGATCAGCCACGTGAACAGTGCATGCTCAGTCACGTGATCAGGGCCTGCTGAGCTGCGTGATTACTGTCTGCTCATCTGCTTGACAATTGCCAGCTGAGCTGCACGATTCCTGCCTGTCATCTCCTTGACAATTGCCACCTGTGCTGTGTAATTCCTGCCTGCTCATCTACTTGATTATTGCCAGCTGAGCAGCATGATTTCTCAGAGCTGAGTTCCATGATTATAGCCTGCTGACTGATTCCTGCCTACTCAGCTCTATGTTCATTGCCTCCAGAGGCACATGATCAGTGTGTGACACCAAACATGATCAGCACATGATCAGTCACATGATCAGTGCATGATAAGCCAGGTGATCAGTGCATGATCAATTATGTGATCAGTGCATGATCAGTCGTGTGACCAGTACATGGTAGCTGCGTGATCATCGCATGATCAGCCACGTGAGCAGTGCATGATAGCCACGTGATCAGTGCATGATCAGTCACGTGATCAGTGCATGATCAGTCACGTGATCAGTGCATGATCAGCCACGTGATCAGTGCATGATCAGCCACGTGATCAGTGCATGATCAGTCACGTGATCAGTGCATGATAGCCACGTGATCAGTGCATGATCAGTCACATGATCAGTGTATGATCAGTCACGTGATAGGTGTGTGATCAGCCACGTGAACAGTGCATGCTCAGTCACGTGATCAGGGCCTGCTGAGCTGCGTGATTACTGTCTGCTCATCTGCTTGACAATTTCCAGCTGAGCTGCAAGATTCCTGCCTGTCATCTCCTTGACAATTGCCACCTGTGCTGGGTAATTCCTGCCTGCTCATCTACTTGATTATTGCCAGCTGAGCAGCATGATTTCTCAGAGCTGAGTTCCATGATTATAGCCTGCTGACTGATTCGTGCCTACTCAACTCTGTGTTCATTGCCTCCAGAGGCACATGATCAGTGTGTGACACCAAACATGATCAGCACATGATCAATGCATGATAAGCCAGGTGATCAGTGCATGATCAATTATGTGATCAGTGCATGATCAGTCGTGTGACCAGTACATGGTAGCTGCGTGATCATCGCATGATCAGCCACGTGAGCAGTGCATGATAGCCACGTGATCAGTGCATGATCAGACTCGAGATCAGTGCGTGATCAGTCACGTGATCAGTGCATGATCAGCCACGTGATCAGTGCATGACCAGGCACGTGATCAGTGCATGTCAGCCAAGTGATCAATGCATGATAGCCACGTGATCAGTGCATGATCACTCACATGATCAGTGCATGATCAGTCACGTGATCAGTGTGTGATCACCCACGTGAACAGTGCATGCTCAGTCACGTGATCAGGGCCTGCTGAGCTGCGTGATTACTGTCTGCTCATCTGCTTGAAAATTTCCAGCTGAGCTGCACGATTCCTGCCTGTCATCTCCTTGACAATTGCCACCTGTGCTGCGTAATTCCTGCCTGCTCATCTGCTTGATTATTGCCAGCTGAGCAGCATAATTTCTCAGAGGTGAGTTCCATGATTATACCCTGCTGACTGATTCCTGCCTACTCAAATCTATGTTCATTGCCTCCAGAGGCACATGATCAGTGTGTGACATCAAACATGATCAGCACATGATCAGTCACATAATCAATGCATGATAAGCCACGTGATCAGTGCATGATCAATTATGTGATCAGTGCATGATCAGTCATGTGACCAGTACATGGTAGCTGCGTGATCATTGCATGATCAGCCACGTGAGCAGTGCATGATAGCCACGTGATCAGTGCATGATCAGTCACGTGATCAGTGCATGATCAATTACCTGATCAGTGCATTATCAGTCACGTGACCAGTGCATGGTAGCTATGTGATCATTGCATGATCAGCCACGAGATCAGTGCATGATAGCCACGTGATCAGTGCATGATAGCCACGTGATCAGTGCATGATCAGTCACGTGATACGTGTGATCAGCCACGTGATCAGTGCATGTTATCCACGTGATCAGTGCAGGATAGCAACGTGATCACTTCATGATTATTTACGTGATCTGTACATGATCAGTCACGTGATACGTGTGTGGTCACCACCAGATCAGTGCGTGATGAGCCACGTGATCAGTGCATGATCAGTCACGTGATACGTGCGTGATCAGTCACGTGATCATTGCATGATCAGCCACGTGATCAGTGCATGATAGCCACGTGATCACTTCATGATTATTCACGTGATCTGTACATGATCAGTCACGTGAACAGTGCATGTTCAGTCATGTGATCAGTGCATGACCAGCCAAGTGTTCAGTGCATGATAGCCACGTGATCAGTGCATGATCAGTCACGTGATCAGTGCATGATCAGTCACGTGATCAGTGTATGATCAGCCACGTGATCAGTGCATGATCAGCCAAATGATCAGTGCATGATAAATTACGTGATCAGTGCATGATCAGCCACGTGATCAGTGCATGATCAGTCACGTGATCAGTACATGATCAGGCACGTGAACAGTGCATGATCATTTACGTGATCTGTGCATGATCAGTCACGTGACCAGTATATGGTAGCTACGTGATCATTCCGTGACGAGCCACGTGAGCAGTGCTTGATAGAAACGTGCTGATTCCTGCATACTCAGCTCTATGTTCATTGCCTCCAGAGGCACATGATCAGTGCATGACACCAAACATGATCAGCACATGATCAGTCACATAATCAATGCATGATAAGCCAGGTGATCAGTGCATGATCAATTATGTGATCAGTGCATGATCAGTCATGTGACCAGTAGATGGTAGCTGTGTGATCATTGCATGATCAGCCACGTGAGCAGTGCATGATAGCCACGTGATGTGTGCATGATCAGTTACGTGAGCAGAGTATGATCAGCCACGTGATCCTTGCATGAGTGCCACGTGATGAGTGCATTATATGTCACGTGACAGGTGTGTGATCAGCCACGTGAACAGTGCATGTTCAGTCAGGTGATCAGTGCATGATAGCCACGTGATCAGTGCATGATCAGTTACCTGAGGAGTGTATGATCAGCCACGTGATCAGTGCATGATATCCAAGTGATCAGTGCATGATCATCACGTGATCAGTGTATGATCAGCCACGTGTACCGTGCATGCTCAGTCACGTGATCAGGGCCTGCTGAGCTGCGTGATTACTGTCTGCTCATCTGCTTGACAATTGCCAGCTGAGCTGCATGATTCCTGCCTGTCATCTGCTTGACAATTGCCAGCTGTGCTGCGTAATTCCTGCCTGCTCAGCTGCTTGATTATTGCCAGCTGAGCAGCATGATTCCTCACAGCTGAGTTCCATGATTATTGCCTGCTGACTGTTTGATTCGTGCCTACTCAGCTCTTTGTTTATTGCCTCCAGAGGCACATCATCAGTATATGATAGCAAACATGATCAGCGCATGATCAGTCACATGGTCAGCGACATTAAGTCACGTGATCACTACATGATAGTCATGTGATCAGTCCATGCTCAGTCACGGTATCAGTGCATGATCAGCCACGTGATCAGTGCATGATCTGTCACATGATTAGTGTATGATCATCCACATGATCAGTGCATGGGCAGTCATGTGATCAGTGCATGATTAGACGTGATCAGTGCATTTTCAGTCTCGTGGTCAGTGCATGATAGCCACGTGATCAGTGCATGATCAGTCACCTGATGGGTGTAAGATCATTCACGTGAACGGTACATGGTAGCTATATGATCAGTGTATGACTAGCCATGTGATAAGTGCATGATAGCCACGGGATCAGTGCATGACCAGTCACGTGATCAGCGCATGATGAGTCACGTGATCAGTGCATGATCAGCCACATGATCAGTGTATGATCAATTACGTCATCAGTGCATGATCAGTCACGTGACCAGTACATGGTAGCTGTGTGATCAGTGTATGACCAGCCAAGTGATCAGTGCATGAGAGCCACGTGATCAGTGCATGATTATTCACGTGATAGGTGTGTGATCAGCCACGTGTACAGTGCATGCTCAGTCACGTGATAAGGGCCTGCTGAGCTGCGTGATTACTGTCTGCTCATCTGCTTGAGAATTGCCAGCTGAGCTGTACGATTCCTGCCTGTCATCTCCTTGACAATTGCCACCTGTGCTGCATAATTCCTGCCTGCTCATCTACTTGATAACTGCCAGCTGAGCAGCATGATTTCTCAAAGATGAGTTCCATGATTATAGCCTGCTGACTGATTCCTGCCTACTCAGCTCTTTGTTCATTGCCTGCAGATGCACATGATCAGCGTGTGACACCAAACATGATCAGCACATGATCAGTCACATGATCAATGCATGATAAGCCAGTTGATCAGTGCATGATCCATTACGTGATCAGTGCATGATCAGTCACGTGATCAGTGCATGGTAGCTGCGTGATCATTGCATGATAAGCCACGTGATCAGTGCATGATATCCAAGTGATCAGTGCATGATCAATCACGTGATCAGTGAACGACCAGCAACGTGATCACTGAATGCGCAGTCAGGTGGTCAGTTCCTGATCAGCCACCTGATCAGTGCGTGCACATTCCCCTGATCAGCGCCTGTCAGTCACTGATCACTGCCTGATAAACACGTGATCAGTGCACGAACAGCCACGTCATCAGAGCATGCGCAGTCACGTGATCAGTGCATGATAGCCACGTGATCAGTGCGTGCACAGTCCCATGATCAGTGCCTGTCAGCCACTGATCATTGCCTGATAAACACGTGATCAGTGCATGCTGAGCCATGTGATCAGTGCCTGATCAGCCACGTCATCAGTGCATGCGCAGTCACGTCATCAGTGCATGATAGCCACGTGATCAGTGCATGCTCAGTCACGTGGTCTGTACTTGATCAGCCACGTGATCTGTGCCTGCAGAGTCACGTGATCAGGGCCTGCTGAGCTGCGTGATTCCTGCCGGCTCATCTGCATGACAATTGCCATCTGAGCTGCTTGATTCCTGTCGGCTCATCTGCTTGACAATTGCCAGCTGAGCTGCGTGATTCCTGCCTGGTCACGTGCTTGATTATTGCCTGTTGAGCAGCATGATTCGTCACTGCTGAGCTCCTTGCTTATTGCCTGCTGATTGCGTGGTTCGTGTCTGCTCAGCTCTTTGAGTATCACCTCCTGAGGTCCCTGTTCGGTCGCCACCTGCCGGGGACCAGCCCCAACTGATCCAGGGTATTCGAAGGAGAGACGGCCTAGGCGACTATTTATATGCTAATCATAGATGTCAAGAATAATAGTATGAGGAGAGCTCAGTAGGAAAATTCGGTGGAGAAAAGAGACTGAGTAGCTTGGTTTACGCGGAAGACCAATCAAATTTCAAGACAAGAAGTTTGCACCACTTACGTAGGCCGCAGGCGCCCTCTCGAATAGCGAAAGGTGCCTCACCCTAGACACCTTCTCGAGTGGGTCTTAGCAGCCCAGGCAAAATTAGTAAGCGTGGTGGGTTCCGCTCTCCAGATGGAGACTCAGCTGGAAGTTAAAGGGAAGAATGACAAGGAACTTTATGAATTGGAGCTGTAAGTTAACTCTTTGACAGAGAGAGCGAGATGGTGGTGGGGGACAGCCCCCAGTGAAATCAGAGGTGAGAGCACAAAGCAATACAGTAGGCAGACTCTGGTTTTTTGGGGGGAGATGCTCGAGAATATCCGGGGGACTCCTGAGGCTCGATCCCGCAATTGTGTATGCCGAGCCTCCTTCCTCATGACCTTTGTCAGAGTGGAATGCCTCCCCGGCTCCCGGCACATGATCAGTGCATGCTCAGTCACGATATCAGTGCATGCTCAGCCACGTGATCACTGACGGGACAGTCACGTGATCAGCGCCTCTCAGTCACGTGATCACCGTATGATAAACACGTGATCAGTGAACGACCAGCCACGTGATCACTGCATGCGCAGTCAGGTGGTCAGTTCCTGATCAGCCACCTGATCAGTGCGTGCACAGTCCCCTGATCAGCGCCTGTCAGTCACTGATCAGTGCCTGATAAACACGTGATCAGTGCATGATGAGCCATGTGATCAGTGCATGATCAGCCACGTGATCAGTGCATGCGCAGTCACGTCATCAGTGCATGATAGCCACGTGATCAGTGCATGATCAGTCACGTGATCTGTACTTGATCAGCCACGTGATCAGTGCCTGCAGAGTCACGTGATCAGGGCCTGCTGAGCTGCGTGATTCCTGCCCGCTCATCTGCATGACAATTGCCATCTGAGCTGCGTGATTCCTGTCGGCTCATCTGCTTGACAATTGCCAGCTGAGCTGCGTGATTCCTGCCTGGTCACGTGCTTGATTATTGCCTGTTGAGCAGCATGATTCGTCTCTGCTGAGCTCCATGCTTATTGCCTGCTGATTGCGTGGTTCGTGTCTGCTCAGCTCTTTGAGTATTGCCTCCTGAGGTCCGTGTTCGGTCGCCACCTGCCGGGGACCAGCCCCAACTGATCCAGGGTATTCGAAGGAGAGATGGCCTAGGCGACTATTTATATTCTAATCAGAGATGTCAAGAATAATAGTATGAGGAGAGCTCAGTAGGAAAATTCGCTGGAGAAAAGAGACTGAGTAGCTTGGTTTACGCGGAAGACCAATCAAACTTCAAGACAAGAAGTTTGCACCACTTACGTAGGCCGCAGGCGCCCTCTCGAATAGCGAAAGTTGCCTCACCCTAGACACCTTCTCGAGTGGGTCTTAGCAGCCCAGGCATAATTAGTAAGCGTGGTGGGTTCCGCGCTCCAGATGGAGACTCAGCTGGAAGTTAAAGGGAAGAATGACAAGGAACTGTATGAATTGGAGCTGTAAGTTAACTCTTTGACAGAGAGAGCGAGATGGTGGTGGGGGACAGCACCCAGTGAAATCAGAGGTGAGAGAACAAAGCAATACAGGAGGCAGACTCCGGTTTTTTTGGGGGGAGATGCTCGAGAATATCCGGGTGGACTCCTGAGGCTCGATCCCGCATTTGCGTATGCCGTGCCTCCTTCCTCATGACCTTTGTCCAGAGTGGAATGCTTCCCCGGCTCCCGGCACATGTTCAGTGCATGCTCAGTCACGATATCAGTGCCTGCTCAGCCACGTGATCACTGACGGCACAGTCACGTGATCAGCGCCTCTCAGTCACGTGATCATCGTATGATAAACACGTAATCAGTGAACGACCAGCCACGTGATCACTGCATGCGCGGTCAGGTGGTCAGTTCCTGATCAGCCACCTGATCAGTGCGTGCACAGTCCCCTGATCAGCGCCTGTCAGTCACTGATCACTGACTGATAAACACGTGATCAGTGCCCGAACAGCCACGTCATCAGTGCATGCGCAGTCACGTGATCAGTGCATGATAGCCACGTGACAGTGCGTGCACAGTCCCATGATCAGCGCCTGTCAGTCACTGATCATTGCCTGATAAACACGTGATCAGTGCATGATGAGCCATGTGATCAGTGCATGATCAGCCACGTGATCAGTGCATGATCAGTTACGTGATCAGTGCATGATCAGCCACGTGATCAGTGCCTGCAGAGTCACGTGATCAGGGCCTGCTGAGCTGCGTGATTCCTGTCGGCTCATCTGCTTGACAATTGCCAGCTGAGCTGCGTGATTCCTGCCTGGTTACGTGCTTGATTATTGCCAGTTGAGCAGCATGATTCGTCACTGCTGAGCTCCATGCTTATTGTCTGCTGATTGCGTGGTTCGTGTCTGCTCACCTCTTTGAGTATCACCTCCTGAGTTCCCTGTTCGGTCGCCACCTACCGGGGACCAGCCCCAACTGATCCAGGGTATTCGAAGGAGAGATGGCCTAGGCGACTATTTATATGCTAATCAGAGATGTCAAGAATAATAGTATGAGGAGAGCTCAGTAGGAAAATTCGGTGGAGAAAAGAGACTGAGTAGCTTGGTTTACGCGGAAGACCAATCAATCTTCAAGACAAGAAGTTTGCACCACTTACGTAGGCCTCAGGCGCCCTCTCGAATAGCGAAAGGTGCCTCACCCTAGACACCTTCTCGAGTGGGTCTTAGCAGCCCAGGCATAATTAGTAAGCGTGGTGGGTTCCGCGCTCCAGATGGAGACTCAGCTGGAAGTTAAAGGGAAGAATGACAAGGAACTTTATGAATTGGAGCTGTAAGTTAACTCTTTGACAGAGAGAGCGAGATGGTGGTGGGGGACAGCCCCCAGTGAAATCAGAGGTGAGAGCACAAAGCAATACAGTAGGCAGACTCTGGTTTTTTGGGGGGAGATGCTCGAGAATATGCGGGTGGACTCCTGAGGCTCGATCCCGCATTTGCGTATGCCGAGCCTCCTTCCTCATGACCTTTGTCCAGAGTGGAATGCCTCCCCGGCTCCCGGCACATGATCAGTGCATGCTCAGTCACGATATCAGTGCATGCTCAGCCACGTGATCACTGATGGCACATTCACGTGATCAGCACCTCTCAGTCACGTGATCACCGTATGATAAACACGTGATCAGTGAACGACCAGCCACGTGATCACTGCATGCACGGTCAGGTGGTCAGTTCCTGATCAGCCACCTGATCAGTGCGTGCACAGTCCCCTGATCAGCGCCTGTCAGTCACTGATCACTGCCTGATAAACACGTGATCAGTGCATGATGAGCCATGTGATCAGTGCATGATCAGCCACGTCATCAGTGCATGCGCAGTCACGTCATCAGTGCATGATAGCCACGTGATCAGTGCATGCTCAGTCACGTGATCTGTACTTGATCAGCCACGTGATCAGTGCCTGCAGAGTCACGTGATCAGGGCCTGCTGAGCTGCGTGATTCCTGCCGCTCATCTGCATGACAATTGCTAGCTGAGCTGCGTGATTCCTGTCGGCTCATCTGCTTGACAATTGCCAGCTGAGCTGCGTGATTCCTGCCTGGTCACGTGCTTGATTATTGCCTGTTGAGCAGCATGATTCGTCACTGCTGAGCTCCGTGCTTATTGCCTGCTGATTGCGTGGTTCGTGTCTGCTCAGCTCTTTGAGTATTGCCTCCTGAGGTCCGTGTTCGGTCGCCACCTGCCGGGGACCAGCCCCAACTGATCCAGGGTATTCGAAGGAGAGATGGCCTAGGCGACTATTTATATTCTAATCAGAGATGTCAAGAATAATAGTATGAGGAGAGCTCAGTAGGAAAATTCGGTGGAGAAAAGAGACTGAGTAGCTTGGTTTACGCGGAAGACCAATCAAACTTCAAGACAAGAAGTTTGCACCACTTACGTAGGCCGCAGGCGCCTCTCGAATAGCGAAAGGTGCCTCACCCTAGACACCTTCTCGAGTGGGTCTTAGCAGCCCAGGCATAATTAGTAAGCGTGGTGGGTTCCGCGCTCCAGATGGAGACTCAGCTGGAAGTTAAAGGGAAGAATGACAAGGAACTTTAAGAATTGGAGCTGTAAGTTAACTCTTTGACAGAGAGAGCGAGATGGTGGTGGGGGACAGCCCCCAGTGAAATCAGAGGTGAGAGCACAAAGCAATACAGTAGGCAGACTCTGGTTTTTTGGGGGGAGATGCTCGAGAATATCCGGGTGGACTCCTGAGGCTCGATCCCGCATTTGCGTATGCCGAGCCTCCTTCCTCATGACCTTTGTCCAGAGTGGAATGCCTCCCCGGCTCCCGGCACATGATCAGTGCATGCTCAGTCACGATATCAGTGCATGCTCAGCCACGTGATCACTGACGGCACAGTCACGTGATCAGCGCCTCTCAGTCACGTGATCACCGTATGATAAACACGTGATCAGTGAACGACCAGCCACGTGATCACTGCATGCGCAGTCAGGTGGTCAGTTCCTGATCAGCCACCTGATCAGTGCGTGCATAGTCCCCTGATCAGCGCCTGTCAGTCACTGATCACTGCCTGATAAACACGTGATCAGTGCCCGAACAGCCACGTCATCAGTGCTTGCGCAGTCACGTGATCAGTGCATGATAGCCACGTGATCAGTGCGTGCACAGTCCCATGATCAGCGCCTGTCAGCCACTGATCATTGCCTGATAAACACGTGATCAGTGCATGATGAGCCATGTGATCAGTGCCTGATCAGCCACGTCATCAGTGCATGCGCAGTCACGTCATCAGTGCATGATAGCCACGTGATCAGTGCATGCTCAGTCACGTGATCTGGACTTGATCAGCCACGTGATCAGTGCCTGCAGAGTCACGTGATCAGGGCCTGCTGAGCTGCGTGATTCCTGCCCGCTCATCTGCATGACAATTGCCATCTGAGCTGCGTGATTCCTGTCGGCTCATCTGCTTGACAATTGCCAGCTGAGCTGCGTGATTCCTGCCTGGTCACGTGCTTGATTATTGCCTGTTGAGCAGCATGATTCGTCTCTGCTGAGCTCCATGCTTATTGCCTGCTGATTGCGTGGTTCGTGTCTGCTCAGCTCTTTGAGTATCGCCTCCTGAGGTCCGTGTTCGGTCGCCACCTGCCGGGGACCTGCCCCAACTGATCCAGGGTATTCGAAGGAGAGATGGCCTAGGCGACTATTTATATTCTAATCAGAGATGTCAAGAATAATAGTATGAGGAGAGCTCAGTAGGAAAATTCGGTGGAGAAAAGAGACTGAGTAGCTTGGTTTACGCGGAAGACCAATCAAACTTCAAGACAAGAAGTTTGCACCACTTACGTAGGCCGCAGGCGCCCTCTCGAATAGCGAAAGGTGCCTCACCCTAGACACCTTCTCGAGTGGGTCTTAGCAGCCCAGGCATAATTAGTAAGCGTGGTGGGTTCCGCGCTCCAGATGGAGACTCAGCTGGAAGTTAAAGGGAAGAATGACAAGGAACTGTATGAATTGGAGCTGTAAGTTAACTCTTTGACAGAGTGAGCGAGATGGTGGTGGGGGACAGCACCCAGTGAAATCAGAGGTGAGAGAACAAAGCAATACAGTAGGCAGACTCTGGTTTTTTGGGGGGGAGATGCTTGAGAATATCCGGGTGGACTCCTGAGGCTCGATCCCGCATTTGCGTATGCCGTGCCTCCTTCCTCATGACCTTTGTCCAGAGTGGAATGCTTCCCCGTCTCCCGGCACATGATCAGTGCATGCTCAGTCACGATATCAGTGCCTTCTCAGCCACGTGATCACTGACGGCACAGTCACGTGATCAGCGCCTCTCAGTCACGTGATCATCGTATGATAAACACGTAATCAGTGAACGACCAGCCACGTGATCACTGCATGCGCGGTCAGGTGGTCAGTTCCTGATCAGCCACTTGATCAGTGCGTGCATAGTCCCCTGATCAGCGCCTGTCAGTCACTGATCACTGACTGATAAATACGTGATCAGTGCCCGAACAGCCACGTCATCAGTGCATGCGCAGTCACGTGATCAGGGCATGATAGCCACGTGACAGTGCGTGCACAGTCCCATGATAAGCGCCTGTCAGCCACTGATCATTGCCTGATTAACACGTGATCAGTGCATGATGAGCCATGTGATCAGTGCCTGATCAGCCACGTGATCAGTGCATGCTCAGTCACGTCATCAGTGCATGATAGCCACGTGATCAGTGCCTGCAGAGTCACGTGATCAGGGCCTGCTGAGCTGCGTGATTCCTGTCGGCTCATCTGCTTGACAATTGCCAGCTGAGCTGCGTGATTCCTGCCTGGTTACGTGCTTGATTATTGCCAGTTGAGCAGCATGATTCGTCATTGCTGAGCTCCATGCTTATTGTCTGCTGATTTCGTGGTTCGTGTCTGCTCACCTCTTTGAGTATCACCTCCTGACTTCCCTGTTCGGTCGCCACCTACCGGGGACCTGCCCCAACTGATCCAGGGTATTCGAAGGAGAGATGGCCTAGGCGACTATTTATATGCTAATCAGAGATGTCAAGAATAATAGTATGAGGAGAGCTCAGTAGGAAAATTCGGTGGAGAAAAGAGACTGAGTAGCTTGGTTTACGCGGAAGACCAATCAATCTTCAAGACAAGAAGTTTGCACCACTTACGTAGGCCTCAGGCGCCCTCTCGAATAGCGAAAGGTGCCTCACCCTAGACACCTTCTCGAGTGGGTCTTAGCAGCCCAGGCATAATTAGTAAGCGTGGTGGGTTCCGCGCTCCAGATGGAGACTCAGCTGGAAGTTAAAGGGAAGAATGACAAGGAACTTTATGAATTGGAGCTGTAAGTTAACTCTTTGACAGAGAGAGCGAGATGGTGGTGGGGGACAGCCCCCAGTGAAATCAGAGGTGAGAGCACAAAGCAATACAGTAGGCAGACTCTGGTCTTTTTGGGGGGGAGATGCTCGAGAATATGCGGGTGGACTCCTGAGGCTCGATCCCGCATTTGCGTATGCCGAGCCTCCTTCCTCATGACCTTTGTCCAGAGTGGAATGCCTCTCCGGCTCCCGGCACATGATCAGTGCATGCTCAGTCACGATATCAGTGCATGCTCAGCCACGTGATCACTGATGGGACATTCACGTGATCAGCACCTCTCAGTCACGTGATCACCGCATGATAAACACGTGATCAGTGAACGACCAGCCACGTGATCACTGCATGCACGGTCAGGTGGTCAGTTCCTGATCAGCCACCTGATCAGTGCGTGCACAGTCCCCTGATCAGCGCCTGTCAGTCACTGATCACTGCCTGATAAACACGTGATCAGTGCATGATGAGCCATGTGATCAGTGCCTGATCAGCCACGTCATCAGTGCTTGCGCAGTCACGTCATCAGTGCATGATAGCCACTTGATCAGTGCATGCTCAGTCACGTTATCTGTACTTGATCAGCCACGTGATCAGTGCCTGCAGAGTCACGTGATCAGGGCCTGCTGAGCTGCGTGATTCCTTCCGACTCATCTGCATGACAATTGCCATCTGAGCTGCGTGATTCCTGTCAGCTCATCTGCTTGACAATTGCCAGCTGAGCTGCGTGATTCCTGCCTGGTCACGTGCTTGATTATTGCCTGTTGAGCAGCATGATTCATCTCTGCTGAGCTCCGTGCTTATTGCCTGCTGATTGCGTGGTTCGTGTCTGCTCAGCTCTTTGAGTATCGCCTCCTGAGGTCCGTGTTCGGTTGCCACCTGCCGGGGACCTGCCCCAACTGATCCAGGGTATTTGAAGGAGAGATGGCCTAGGCGACTATTTATATTCTAATCAGAGATGTCAAGAATAATAGTATGAGGAGAGCTCAGTAGGAAAATTCGGTGGAGAAAAGAGACTGAGTAGCTTGGTTTACGCGGAAGACCAATCAAACTTCAAGACAAGAAGTTTGCACCACTTACGTAGGCCGCAGGCGCCCTCTCGAATAGCGAAAGGTGCCTCACCCTAGACACCTTCTCGAGTGGGTCTTAGCAGCCCAGGCATAATTAGTAAGCGTGGTGGGTTCCGCGCTCCAGATGGAGACTCAGCTGGAAGTTAAAGGGAAGAATGACAAGGAACTTTATGAATTGGAGCTGTAAGTTGACTCTTTGACAGAGAGAGCGAGATGGTGGTGGGGGACAGCACCCAGTGAAATCAGAGGTGAGAGCACAAAGCAATACAGTAGGCAGATTCTGGTTTTTTGGGGGGGAGATGATTGAGAATATCCGGGTAGACTCCTGAGGCTCGATCCCGCATTTGCGTATGCCGAGCCTCCTTCCTCATGACCTTTGTCCAGAGTGGAATGCCTCCCCGGCTCCCGGCACATGATCAGTGCATGCTCAGTCACGATATCAGTGCATGCTCAGCCACGTGATCACTGACGGCACAGTCACGTGATCAGCGCCTCTCAGTCACGTGATCACCGTAGGATAAACACGTGATCAGTGAACGACCAGCTACGTGATCACTGCATGCGCGGTCAGGTGGTCAGTTCCTGATCAGCCACCTGATCAGTGCGTGCATAGTCCCCTGATCAGCGCCTGTCAGTCACTGATCACTGCCTGATAAACACGTGATCAGTGCCCGAACAGCCACGTCATCAGTGCTTGCGCAGTCACGTGATCAGTGCATGATAGCCACGTGATCAGTGCGTGCACAGTCCCATGATCAGCGCCTGTCAGCCACTGATCATTGCCTGATAAACACGTGATCAGTGCATGATGAGCCATGTGATCAGTGCCTGATCAGCCACGTCATCAGTGCATGCGCAGTCACGTCATCAGTGCATGATAGCCACGTGATCAGTGCATGCTCAGTCACGTGATCTGGACTTGATCAGCCACGTGATCAGTGCATGCAGAGTCACGTGATCAGGGCCTGCTGAGCTGCGTGATTCCTGCCGGCTCATCTGCATGACAATTGCCATCTGAGCTGCGTGATTCCTGTCAGCTCATCTGCTTGACAATTGCCAGCTGAGCTGCGTGATTCCTGCCTGGTCACGTGCTTGATTATTGCCAGTTGAGCAGCATGATTCGTCACTGCTGAGCTCCATGCTTATTGCCTGCTGATTGCGTGGTTCGTGTCTGCTCAGCTCTTTGAGTATCGTCTCCTGAGGTCCGTGTTCGGTCGCCACCTGCCGGGGACCAGCCCCAACTGATCCAGGGTATTCGAAGGAGAGATGGCCTAGGCGACTATTTATATGCTAATCAAAGATGTCAAGAATAATAGTATGAGGAGAGCTCAGTAGGAAAATTCGGTGGAGAAAAGAGACTGAGTAGCTTGGTTTACGCGGAAGACCAATCAAACTTCAAGACAAGAAGTTTGCACCACTTACGTAGGCTGCAGGGGCCCTCTCGAATAGCGAAAGGTGCCTCACCCTAGACACCTTCTCGAGTGGGTCTTAGCAGCCCAGGCATAATTAGTAAGCGTGGTGGGTTCCGCGCGCCAGATGGAGACTCAGCTGGAAGATAAAGGGAAGAATGACAAGGAACTTTATGAATTGGAGCTGTAAGTTAACTCTTTGACAGAGAGAGCGAGATGGTGGTGGGGGACAGCCCCCAGTGAAATCAGAGGTGAGAGCACAAAGCAATACAGTAGGCAGACTCTGGTCTTTTTGGGGGGGAGATGCTCGAGAATATCCGGGTGGACTCCTGAGGCTCGATCCCGCTTTTGCGTATGCCGAGCCTCCTTCCTCATGACCTTTGTCCAGAGTGGAATGCCTCCCTGGCTCCCGGCACATGATCAGTGCATGCTCAGTCACGATATCAGTGCATGCTCAGCCACGTGATCACTGATGGGACAGTCACGTGATCAGCGCCTCTCAGTCACGTGATCACCGTATGATAAACACGTGATCAGTGAACGACCAGCCACGTGATCACTGCATGCGCGGTCAGGTGGTCAGTTCCTGATCAGCCACCTGATCAGTGCGTGCACAGTCCCGTGATCAGCGCCTGTCAATCACTGATCACTGCCTGATAAACACGTGATCAGTGCATGATGAGCCATGTGATCAGTGCCTGATCAGCCACGTCATCAGTGCATGCGCAGTCACGTCATCAGTGCATTATAGCCACTTGATCAGTGCATGCTCAGTCACGTTATCTGTACTTGATCAGTCACGTGATCAGTGTATGATCAGCCACGTGATCAGTCCATGATCAGCCACATGATCAGTGCATGACCAGGCACGTGATCAGTGTATGTCCAGCCAAGTGATCAGTGCATGATAGCCACGTGATCAGTGCATGATCAGTCACGTGATCAGTGCATGATCAGTCACGTGATCAGTGTATGATCAGCCACGTGATCAGTCCATGATCAGCCACATGATCAGTGCATGATCAATTATGTGTTCAGTGCATGATCAGTCACGTGACCAGTATATGGTAGCTACGTGATCATTGCCAGATCAGCCACGTGAGCAGTGCATGATAGCCACGTGATCAGTGCATGATCAGTCACATGATCAGTGCATGATCAGTCACGTGATAGGTTTGTGATCAGCCACGTGAACTGTGCATGCTCAGTCACGTGATCAGGGCCTGCTGAGCTGCGTGATTACTGTCTGCTCATCTGCTTGACAATTTCCAGCTGAGCTGCACGATTCCTGCCTGTCATCTCCTTGACAATTGCCACCTGTGCTGCGTAATTCCTGCCTGTTCATCTACTTGTTTATTGCCAGCTGAGCAGCATGATTTCTCAGAGCTGAGTTCCATGATTATAGCCTGCTGACTGATTCCTGCCTACTCAGCTCTATGTTCATTGCCTCCAGAGGCACATGATCAGTGTGTGACACCAAACATGATCAGCACATGATCAGTCACATAATCAATGCATGATAAGCCAGGTGATCAGTGCATGATCAATTATGTGATCAGTGCATGATCAGTCATGTGACCAGTATATGGTAGCTGCGTGATCATTGCATGATCAGCCACGTGAGCAGTGCATGATAGCCACGTGATCAGTGCATGATCCGTCACGTGATCTGTGCATGATCAGTCACGTGATCTGTGCATGATCAGTCACGTGATCAGTGCATGATCAATTACCTTATCAGTGCATGATCAGTCACGTGACCAGTGCATGGTAGCTATGTGATCATTGCATGATCAGCCACGTGATCAGTGCATGATAGCCACGTGATCAGTGCATGATAGCCACGTGATCAGTGCATGATCAGTCACGTGATACGTGTGTGATCAGCCACGTGATCAGTGCATGTTATCCACGTGATCAGTGCAGGTTAGCCACGTGATCACTTCATGATTATTTACGTGATCTGTACATGGTCAGTCACGTGATACGTGCATGATCAGCCACCGGATCAGTGCGTGATGAGCCATGTGATCAGTGCAGGATCAATTAAGTGATCAGTGCATGATCAGTCACATGACCAGTACATGGTAGCTACGTGATCATTGCGTGATCAGCCACGTGATCAGTGCATGATAGCTACGTTATCAGTGCATGATAGCCACATTATCAGTGCATGAGAGCCACGTGATCAGTTCATGATCAGTCACGTTATACATGTGTGATCAGCCACGTGATAAGTGCATGATGAGCCACGTGATCAGTGCAGGATCAATTACGTGATCAGTGCATGATCAGTCACGTGACCCGTATATGGTTGCTACATGATCCTTGCATGATCAGCCACGTGAGCAGAGCATGATAGCCACGTGATCAGTGCATGATCAATCACGTGTTCAGTGCATGATCAGTCATGTAATCTGTGCATGACCAGGCACGTGATCAGTGTATGACCAGCCAAGTGATCAGTGCATGATAGCCACGTGATCAGTGCATGATCAGTTACGTGATCAGTGCATGATCAGTCACGTGATCAGTGGATGATCAGCCACGTGATCAGTGCATGATCAGCCACATGATCAGTGCATGATCAATTACGTGATCAGTGCATGATCAGTCACCTGATGGGTGTATGATCATTCACGTGACCTGTACATGGTATCTACATGATGATTGCATGATCAGCCACGTGAGTAGAGCATGATAGCCACGTGATCACTGCATGATCAGTCACGTGATCAGTGCATGATCAGTCATGTGACCAGTACATGGTAGCTGCCAGATCATCGCATGATCAGCCACGTGAGCAGTGCATGATAGCCACGTGATCAGTGCATGATCAGACACGAGATCAGTGCATGATCAGTCACGTGATCAGTGCATGATCAGCCACGTGATCAGTGCATGACCAGGCACGTGATCAGTGTATGTCCAGCCAAGTTATCAGTGCATGATAGCCACGTGATCAGTGCATGATCAGTCACATGATCAGTGCATGATCAGTTACGTGATCAGTGCATGATCAGTCACGTGATCAGTGGATGATCAGCCACGTGATCAGTGCATGATCAGCCACATGATCAGTGCATGATCAATTACGTGATCAGTGCATAATCAGTCACCTGATGGGTGTATGATCATTCACGTGACCTGTACATGGTATCTACATGATCATTGCATGTTCAGCCACGTGAGTAGTGCATGATAGCCACGTGATTACTGCATGATCAGTCACGTGATCAGTGCATGATCAGTCATGTGACCAGTACATGGTAGCTGCCAGATCATCGCATGATCAGCCACGTGAGCAGTGCATGATAGCCACGTGATCAGTGCATGATCAGACACGAGATCAGTGCATGATCAGTCACGTGATCAGTGCATGATCAGCCACGTGATCAGTGCATGACCAGGCACTTGATCAGTGTATGTCCAGCCAAGTGATCAGTGCATGATAGCCACGGGATCAGTGCATGATCAGTCACATGATCAGTGCATGATCAGTCACGTGATAGGTGTGTGATCAGCCACGTGAACAGTGCATGCTCAGTCACGTGATCAGGGCCTGCTGAGCTGCGTGATTACTGTCTGCTCATCTGCTTGACAATTTCCAGCTGAGCTGCACGATTCCTGCCTGTCATCTCCTTGACAATTGCCACCTGTGCTGCGTAATTCCTGCCTGCTCATCTACTTGATTATTGCCAGCTGAGCAGCATGATTTCTCAGAAGTGAGTTCCATGATTATAGCCTGCTGACTGATTCCTGCCTACTCAGCTCTATGTTCATTGCCTCCAGAGGCACATGATCAGTGTGTGACACCAAACATGATCAGCACATGATCAGTCACATAATCAATGCATGATAAGCCAGGTGATCAGTGCATGATCAATTATGTGATCAGTGCATGATCAGTCATGAGACCAGTACATGGTAGCTGCGTGATCATTGCATGATCAGCCACGTGAGCAGTGCATGATCAGTCACGTGATCAGGGCATGATCAATTACGTGATCAGTGCATTATCAGTCACGTGACCAGTGCATTGTAGCTACGTGACCATTGCATGATCAGCCACGTGATCAGTGCATGATAGCCACGTGATCAGTGCATGATAGCCACGTGATCAGTGCATGATCAGTCACGTGATACGTGTGTGATCAGCCACGTGATCAGTGCATGGTCAGCCACGTGATCAGTGCATGGTCAGACACGTGAACAATGTATGATCAGCCACCTGATCAGTGCATGATATCCAAGTGATCAGTGCATGATCATCACGTGATCAGTGTATGATCAGCCACGTGAACAGTGCATGCTCAGTCATGTGATCAGGGCCTGCTGAGCTGCGTGATTACTGTCTGCTCATCTGCTTGACAATTGCCAGCTGAGCTGCATGATTCCTGCCTGTCATCTGCTTGACAATTGCCAGCTGTGCTGCGTAATTCCTGCCTGCTCAGCTGCTTGATTATTGCCAGCTGAGCAGCATGATTCCTCACACCTGAGTTCCATGATTATTGCCTGCTGACTTTATGATTCGTGCCTACTCAGCTCTTTGTTTATTGCCTCCAGAGGCACATGATCAGTGTATGATAGCAAACATGATCAGCGCATGATCATTCACATGATCAGCGCCATTAAGTCACGTGATCACTACATGATAGTCATGTGATCAGTCCATGCTCAGTCACATTATCAGTGCATGATCAGCCACGTGATCAGTGCATGATCTGTCACATGATTAGTGTATGATCACCCACGTGATCAGTGCATGGGCAGTCATGTGATCAGTGCATGATATAGACGTGATCAGTGCATGATCAGTCTCGTGATCAGTGCATGATAGCCACGATTTCAGTGCATGATCAGTCACCTGATGGGTGTATGATCATTCACGTGACCTGGACATGGTAGCTACATGATCATTGCATGATCAGCCACGTGAGTAGTGCATGATAGCCACGTGATCAGTGCATGATCATTCACGTGATCAGTGCATGATAGCCACGTGATCAGTGCATGATCAGTCACCTGATGGGTGTATGATCATTCACGTGACCTGTACATGGTAGCTACATGATCATTGCTTGATCAGCCACGTGAGTAGTGCATGATAGCCACGTGATCACTGCATGATCAGTCACGTGATCAGTGCATGATCAGTCATGTGACCAATACATGGTAGCTGCGTGATCATGCATGATCAGCCACGTGAGCAGTGCATGATAGCTACGTGATCAGTGCATGATCAGACACGAGATCAGTGCATGATCAGTCACGTGATCAGTGCATGATCAGCCACCTGATCAGTGCATGAACAGGCACGTGATCAGTGTATGTTCAGCCAAGTGATCAGTGCATGATAGCCACGTGATCAGTGCATGATCATTCACATGATCAGTGCATGATCAGTCACGTGATAGGTGTGTGATCAGCCATGTGAACAGTGCATGCTCAGTCACGTGATCAGGGCCTGCTGAGCTGCGTGATTACTGTCTGCTCATCCGCTTGACAATTTCCAGCTGAGCTGCAAGATTCCTGCCTGTCATCTCCTTGACAATTGCCACCTGTGCTGGGTAATTCCTGCCTGCTCATCTACTTGATTATTGCCAGCTGAGCAGCATGATTTCTCAGAGCTGAGTTCCATGATTATAGCCTGCTGACTGATTCCTGCCTACTCAGCTCTATGTTCATTGCCTCCAGAGACACATGATCAGTGTGTGACACCAAACATGATCAGCACATGATCAGTCACGTGATCAGTGCCTGATCAGTCACGTGATCAGTGTATTATCAGCCACGTGATCAGTCCATGATCAGCCACATGATCAGTGCATGATCAATTACGTGATCAGTGCATGATCAGTCATGTGACCAGTATATGGTAGCTACGTGATCATTGCCAGATCAGCCACGTGAGCAGTGCATGATAGCCACGTGATCAGTGCATGATCAGCCATGTGATCAGTGCATGATCAGTCACGTGATCAGTGCATGATCAGTCACGTGATCAGTGCATGATCATCCACGTGATCAGTGCATGTGGAGTCATGTAGTCAATGCATGATAGCGCCGTGAACAGTGCACGATCAGTCCCGTGATGAGTGTATGGTCAGCCAAGTGATCAGTGCAAGATAGCTACGTGATCAGTGCATGATCAGTCACATGATCAGTGCATGATCAGTCAGGTGATAAGTGTGTGATCAGACACGTGAACAGTGCATGCTCAGTCAGGTGATCAGGGCCTGCTGAGCTGCGTGATTACTGTCTGCTCATCTGCTTGACAATTTCCAGCTGAGCTGCACGATTCCTGCCTGTCATCTCCTTGACAATTGCCACCTGTGCTGTGTAATTCCTGCCTGCTCATCTACTTGATTATTGCCAGCTGAGCAGCATGATTTCTCAGAGCTGAGTTCCATGATTATAGCCTGCTGACTGATTCCTGCCTACTCAAATCTATGTTCATTGCCTCCAGAGGCACATGATCAGTGTGTGACACCAAACATGATCAGCACATGATCAGTCACATGATCAATGCATGATAAGCCAGGTGATCAGTGCATGATCAATTATGTGATCAGTGCATGATCAGTCGTGTGACCAGTACATGGTAGCTGCGTGATCATCGCATGATCAGCCACGTGAGCAGTGCATGATAGCCACGTGATCAGTGCATGATCAGACTCGAGATCAGTGCGTGATCAGTCACGTGATCAGTGCATGATCAGCCACGTGATCAGTGCATGACCAGGCACGTGATCAGTGTATGTCCAGCCAAGTGATCAGTGCATGATAGCCACGTGATCAGTGCATGATCAGACTCGAGATCAGTGCGTGATCAGTCACGTGATCAGTGCATGATCAGCCACGTGATCAGTGCATGACCAGGCACGTGATCAGTGTATGTCCAGCCAAGTGATCAATGCATGATAGCCACGTGATCAGTGCATGATCACTCACATGATCAGTGCATGATCAGTCACGTGATAGGTGTGTGATCACCCACGTGAACAGTGCATGCTCAGTCACGTGATCAGGGCCTGCTGAGCTGCGTGATTACTGTCTGCTCATCTGCTTGAAAATTTCCAGCTGAGCTGCACGATTCCTGCCTGTCATCTCCTTGACAATTGCCACCTGTGCTGCGTAATTCCTGCCTGCTCATCTTCTTGATTATTGCCAGCTGAGCAGCATAATTTCTCAGAGGTGAGTTCCATGATTATACCCTGCTGACTGATTCCTGCCTACTCAAATCTATGTTCATTGCCTCCAGAGGCACATGATCAGTGTGTGACATCAAACATGATCAGCACATGATCAGTCACATAATCAATGCATGATAAGCCAGGTGATCAGTGCATGATCAATTATGTGATCAGTGCATGATCAGTCATGTGACCAGTACATGGTAGCTGCGTGATCATTGCATGATCAGCCACGTGAGCAGTGCATGATAGCCACGTGATCAGTGCATGATCAGTCACGTGATCAGTGCATGATCAATTACCTGATCAGTGCATTATCAGTCACGTGACCAGTGCATGGTAGCTATGTGATCATTGCATGATCAGCCACGAGATCAGTGCATGATAGCCACGTGATCAGTGCATGAGAGCCACGTGATCAGTGCATGATCAGTCACGTGATACGTTTGTGATCAGCCACGTGATCAGTGCATGTTATCCACGTGATCAGTGCAGGATAGCCACGTGATCACTTCATGATTATTTACGTGATCTGTACATGATCAGTCACGTGATACGTGTGTGGTCACCACCAGATCAGTGCGTGATGAGCCACGTGATCAGTGCATGATCAGTCACGTGATCATGTGTGATCAGCTACGTGATCATTGCATGATCAGCCACGTGATCAGTGCAGGATAGCCACGTGATCACTTCATGATTATTCACGTGATCTGTACATGATCAGTCACGTGAACAGTGCATGTTCAGTCATGTGATCAGTGTATGACCAGCCAAGTGTTCAGTGCATGATAGCCACGTGATCAGTGCATGATCAGTCACGTGATCAGTGCATGATCAGTCACGTGATCAGTGTATGATCAGCCACGTGATCAGTGCATGATCAGCCAAATGATAAGTGCATGATAAATTACGTGATCAGTGCATGATCAGCCACGTGATCAGTGCATGATCAGTCACGTGATCAGTACATGATCAGGCACGTGAACAGTGCATGATCATTTACGTGATCTGTGCATGATCAGTCACGTGACCAGTATATGGTAGCTACGTGATCATTCCGTGACGAGCCACGTGAGCAGTGCTTGATAGAAACGTGCTGATTCCTGCATACTCAGCTCTATGTTCATTGCCTCCAGAGGCACATGATCAGTGCCTGACACCAAACATGATCAGCACATGATCAGTCACATAATCAATGCATGATAAGCCAGGTGATCAGTGCATGATCAATTATGTGATCAGTGCATGATCAGTCATGTGACCAGTAGATGGTAGCTGTGTGATCATTGCATGATCAGCCACGTGAGCAGTGCATGATAGCCACGTGATGTGTGCATGATCAGTTACGTGAGCAGAGTATGATCAGCCACGTGATCCTTGCATGAGTGCCACGTGATGAGTGCATTATATGTCACGTGACAGGTGTGTGATCAGCCACGTGAACAGTGCATGTTCAGCCAGGTGATTAGTGCATGATAGCCACGTGATCAGTGCATGATCAGTTACCTGAGCAGTGTATGATCAGCCACGTGATCAGTGCATGATATCCAAGTGATCAGTGCATGATCATCATGTGATCAGTGTATGATCAGCCACGTGTACAGTGCATGCTCAGTCACGTGATCAGGGCCTGCTGAGCTGCGTGATTACTGTCTGCTCATCTGCTTGACAATTGCCAGCTGAGCTGCATGATTCCTGCCTGTCATCTGCTTGACAATTACCAGCTGTGCTGCGTAATTCCTGCCTGCTCAGCTGCTTGATTATTGCCAGCTGAGCAGCATGATTCCTCACAGCTGAGTTCCATGATTATTGCCTTCTGACTGTTTGATTCGTGCCTACTCAGCTCTTTGTTTATTGCCTCCAGAGGCACATCATCAGTATATGATAGCAAACATGATCAGCGCATGATCAGTCACATGATCAGCGACATTAAATCACGTGATCACTACATGATAGTCATGTGATCAGTCCATGCTCAGTCACGGTATCAGTGCATGATCAGCCAAGTGATCAGTGCATGATCTGTCACATGATTAGTGTATGATCATCCACATGATCAGTGCATGGGCAGTCATGTGATCAGTGCATGATTAGACGTGATCAGTGCATTTTCAGTCTCGTGGTCAGTGCATGATAGCCACGTGATCAGTGCATGATCAGTCACCTGATGGGTGTAAGATCATTCACGTGAACGGTACATGGTAGCTATATGATCAGTGTATGACCAGCCATGTGATAAGTGCATGATAGCCACGGGATCAGTGCATGACCCGTCACGTGATCAGCGCATGATGAGTCACGTGATCAGTGCATGATCAGCCACATGATCAGTGTATGATCAATTACGTCATCAGTGCATGATCAGTCACGTGACCAGTACATGGTAGCTGTGTGATCAGTGTATGACCAGCCAAGTGATCAGTGCATGAGAGCCACGTGATCAGTGCATGATTATTTACGTGATAGGTGTGTGATCAGCCACGTGTACAGTGCATGCTCAGTCACGTGATAAGGGCCTGCTGAGCTGCGTGATTACTGTCTGCTCATCTGCTTGAGAATTGCCAGCTGAGCTGTACGATTCCTGCCTGTCATCTCCTTGACAATTGCCACCTGTGCTGCATTATTCCTGCCTGCTCATCTACTTGATAACTGCCAGCTGAGCAGCATGATTTCTCAAAGATGAGTTCCATGATTATAGCCTGCTGACTGATTCCTGCCTACTCAGCTCTTTGTTCATTGCCTGCAGATGCACATGATCAGCGTGTGACACCAAACATGATCAGCACATGATCAGTCACATGATCAATGCATGATAAGCCAGTTGATCAGTGCATGATCCATTACGTGATCAGTGCATGATCAGTCATGTGACCAGTACATGGTAGCTGCGTGATCATTGCATGATAAGCCACGTGATCAGTGCATGATATCCAAGTGATCAGTGCATGATCAATCACGTGATCAGTGAACGACCAGCAACGTGATCACTGCATGCACGGTCAGGTGGTCAGTTCCTGATCAGCCACCTGATCAGTGCGTGCACAGTCCCCTGATCAGCGCCTGTCAGTCACTGATCACTGCCTGATAAACACGTGATCAGTGCATGATGAGCCATGTGATCAGTGCCTGATCAGCAACGTCATCAGTGCATGCGCAGTCACGTCATCAGTGCATGATAGCCACTTGATCAGTGCATGCTCAGTCACGTGATCTGTACTTGATCAGCCACGTGATCAGTGCCTGCAGAGTCACGTGATCAGGGCCTGCTGAGCTGCGTGATTCCTGCCGGCTCATCTGCATGACAATTGCCATCTGAGCTGCGTGATTCCTGTCGGCTCATCTGCTTGACAATTGCCAGCTGAGCTGCGTGATTCCTGCCTGTCACGTGCTTGATTATTGCCTGTTGAGCAGCATGATTCGTCTCTGCTGAGCTCCATGCTTATTGCCTGCTGATTGCGTGGTTCGTGTCTGCTCAGCTCTTTGAGTATCGCCTCCTGAGGTCCGTGTTCGGTCGCCACCTGCCGGGGACCTGCCCCAACTGATCCAGGGTATTCGAAGGAGAGATGGCCTAGGCGACTATTTATATTCTAATCAGAGATGTCAAGAATAATAGTATGAGGAGAGCTCAGTAGGAAAATTCGGTGGAGAAAAGAGACTGAGTAGCTTGGTTTACGCGGAAGACCAATCAAACTTCAAGACTAGAAGTTTGCACCACTTACGTAGGCCGCAGGCGCCCTCTCGAATAGCGAAAGGTGCCTCACCCTAGACACCTTCTCGAGTGGGTCTTAGCAGCCCAGGCATAATTAGTAAGCGTGGTGGGTTCCGCGCTCCAGATGGAGACTCAGCTGGAAGTTAAAGGGAAGAATGACAAGGAACTTTATGAATTGGAGCTGTAAGTTAACTCTTTGACAGAGAGAGCGAGATGGTGGTGGGGGACAGCACCCAGTGAAATCAGAGGTGAGAGCACAAAGCAATACAGTAGGCAGACTCTGGTTTTTTTGGGGGGGAGATGCTTGAGAATATCCGGGTGGACTCCTGAGGCTCGATCCCGCATTTGCGTATGCCGAGCCTCCTTCCTCATGACCTTTGTCCAGAGTGGAATGCCTCCCCGGCTCCCGGCACATGATCAGTGCATGCTCAGTCACGATATCAGTGCCTTCTCAGCCACGTGATCACTGACCGCACAGTCACGTGATCAGCGCCTCTCAGTCACGTGATCACCGTATGATAAACACGTGATCAGTGAACGACCAGCTACGTGATCACTGCATGCGCGGTCAGGTGGTCAGTTCCTGACCAGCCACCTGATCAGTGCGTGCATAGTCCCCTGATCAGCGCCTGTCAGTCACTGATCACTGCCTGATAAACACGTGATCAGTGCCCGAACAGCCACGTCATCAGTGCATGCCCAGTCACGTGATCAGTGCATGATAGCCACGTGATCAGTGCGTGGACAGTCCCATGATCAGCGCCTGTCAGCCACTGATCATTGCCTGATAAACACGTGATCAGTGCATGATGAGCCATGTGATCAGTGCCTGATCAGCCAGGTCATCAGTGCATGCGCAGTCACGTCATCAGTGCATGATAGCCACGTGATCAGTGCATGCTCAGTCACGTGATCTGGACTTGATCAGCCACGTGATCAGTGCCTGCAGAGTCACGTGATCAGGGCCTGCTGAGCTGCGTGATTCCTGCCGGCTCATCTGCATGACAATTGCCATCTGAGCTGCGTGATTCCTGTCGGCTCATCTGCTTGACAATTGCCAGCTGAGCTGCGTGATTCCTGCCTGGTCACGTGCTTGATTATTGCCAGTTGAGCAGCATGATTCGTCACTGCTGAGCTCCATGCTTATTGCCTGCTGACTGCGTGGTTCGTGTCTGCTCAGCTCTTTGAGTATCGTCTCCTGAGGTCCGTGTTCGGTTGCCACCTGCCGGGGACCAGCCCCAACTGATCCAGGGTATTCGAAGGAGAGATGGCCTAGGCGACTATTTATATGCTAATCAGAGATGTCAAGAATAATAGTATGAGGAGAGCTCAGTAGGAACATTCGGTGGAGAAAAGAGACTGAGTAGCTTGGTTTACGCGGAAGACCAATCAAACTTCAAGACAAGAAGTTTGCACCACTTACGTAGGCCGCAGGGGCCCTCTCGAATAGCGAAAGGTGCCTCACCCTCGACACCTTCTCGAGTGGGTCTTAGCAGCCCAGGCATAATTAGTAAGCGTGGTGGGTTCCGCGCTCCAGATGGAGACTCAGCTGGAAGTTAAAGGGAAGAATGACAAGGAACTTTATGAATTGGAGCTGTAAGTTAACTCTTTGACAGAGAGAGCGAGATGGTGGTGGGGGACAGCACCCGGTGAAATCAGTGGTTTGAGCACAAAGCAATACAGTAGGCATACTCCGGTTTTTTTGGGGGGAGATGCTTGAGAATATCCGGGTGGACTCCTGAGGCTCGATCCCGCATTTGCGTATGCCGAGCCTCCTTCCTCATGACCTTTGTCCAGAGTGGAATGCCTCCCCGGCTCCCGGCACATGATCAGTGCATGCTCAGTCACGATATCAGTGCATGCTCAGCCACGTGATCACTGACGGCACAGTCACGTGATCAGCGCCTCTCAGTCACGTGATCACCGTATGATAAACACGTGATCAGTGAACAACCAGCCACGTGATCACTGCATGCGCGGTCAGGTGGTCAGTTCCTGATCAGCCACCTGATCAGTGCGTGCACAGTCCCGTGATCATCGCCTGTCAGCCACTGATCATTGCCTGATAAACACGTGATCAGTGCATGATGAGCCATGTGATCAGTGCCTGATCAGCCACGTCATCAGTGCATGCGCAGTCACGTCATCAGTGCATGATAGCCACGTGATCAGTGCATGCTCAGTCACGTGATCTGTACTTGATCAGCCACGTGATCAGTGCCTGCAGAGTCACGTGATCAGGGCCTGCTGAGCTGCATGATTCCTGCCGGCTCATCTGCATGACAATTGCCATCTGAGCTGCGTGATTCCTGTCGGCTCATCTGCTTGACAATTGCCAGCTGAGCTGCGTGATTCCTGCCTGGTCACGTGCTTGATTATTGCCAGTTGAGAAGCATGATTCGTCCCTGCGGATCTCCATGCTTATTGCCTGCTGATTGCGTGGTTCGTGTCTGCTCAGCTCTTTGAGTATCGTCTCCTGAGGTCCGTGTTCGGTCGCCACCTGCCAGGGACCAGCCCCAACTGATCCAGGGTATTCGAAGGAGAGATGGCCTAGGCGACTATTTATATGCTAATCAGAGATGTCAAGAATAATAGTATGAGGAGAGCTCAGTAGGAACATTCGGTGGAGAAAGAGACTGAGTAGCTTGGTTTACGCGGAAGACCAATCAAACTTCAAGACAAGAAGTTTGCACCACTTACGTAGGCCGCAGGGGCCCTCTCGAATAGCGAAAGGTGCCTCACCCTAGACACCTTCTCTAGTGGGTCTTAGCAGCCCAGGCATAATTAGTAAGCGTGGTGGGTTCCGCGCTCCAGTTGGAGACTCAGCTGGAAGATAAAGGGAAGAATGACAAGGAACTTTATGAATTGGAGCTGTAAGTTAACACTTTGACATAGAGAGCGAGATGGTGGTGGGGGACAGCCCCCAGTGAAATCAGAGGTGAGAGCACAAAGCAATACAGTAGGCAGACTCCGGTTTTTTGGGGGGAGATGCTCGAGAATATGCGGGTGGACTCCTGAGGCTCGATCCCGCATTTGTGTATGCCGAGCCTCCTTCCTCATGACCTTTGTCCAGAGTGGAATGCCTCCCCGGCTCCCGGCACATGATCAGTGCATGCTCAGTCACGATATCAGTGCATGCTCAGCCACGTGATCACTGATGGGACAGTCACGTGATCAGCGCCTCTAAGTCACGTGATCACCGTATGATAAACACGTGATCAGTGAACGACCAGCCACGAGATCACTGCATGCGGTCAGGTGGTCAGTTCCTGATCAGCCACCTGATCAGTGCGTGCACAGTCCCCTGATCAGCGCCTGTCAGTCACTGATCACTGCCTGATAAACACGTGATCAGTGTCCGAACAGACACGTCATCAGTGCATGCGCAGTCACGTGATTAGTGCATGATAGCCACGTGATCAGTGCATGCTCAGTCACGTGATCTGGACTTCATCAGCCACGTGATCAGTGCCTGCAGAGTCACGTGATCAGGGCCTGCTGAGCTGCGTGATTCCTGCCGGCTCATCTGCATGACAATTGCCATCTGAGCTGCGTGATTCCTGTCGGCTCATCTGCTTGACAATTGCCAGCTGAGCTGCGTGATTCCTGCCTGGTCACGTGCTTGATTATTGCCAGTTGAGCAGCATGATTCGTCTCTGCTGAGCTCCATGCTTATTGCCTGCTGATTGCGTGGTTCGTGTCTGCTCAGCTCTTTGAGTATCGCCTCCTGAGGTCCGTGTTCGGTTGCCACCTGCCGGGGACCTGCCCCAACTGATCCAGGGTATTCGAAGGAGAGATGGCCTAGGCGACTATTTATATTCTAATCAGAGATGTCAAGAATAATAGTATGAGGAGAGCTCAGTAGGAAAATTCGGTGGAGAAAAGAGACTGAGTAGCTTGGTTTACGCGGAAGACCAATCAAACTTCAAGACTAGAAGTTTGCACCACTTACGTAGGCCGCAGGCGCCCTCTCGAATAGCGAAAGGTGCCTCACCCTAGACACCTTCTCGAGTGGGTCTTAGCAGCCCAGGCATAATTAGTAAGCGTGGTGGGTTCCGCGCTCCAGATGGAGACTCAGCTGGAAGTTAAAGGGAAGAATGACAAGGAACTTTATGAATTGGAGCTGTAAGTTAACTCTTTGACAGAGAGGAGCGAGATGGTGGTGGGGGACAGCACCCAGTGAAATCAGAGGTGAGAGCACAAAGCAATACAGTAGGCAGACTCTGGTTTTTTTGGGGGGGAGATGCTTGAGAATATCCGGGTGGACTCCTGAGGCTCGATCCCGCATTTGCGTATGCCGAGCCTCCTTCCTCATGACCTTTGTCCAGAGTGGAATGCCTCCCCGGCTCCCGGCACATGATCAGTGCATGCTCAGTCACGATATCTGTGCCTTCTCAGCCACGTGATCACTGACGGCACAGTCACGTGATCAGCGCCTCTCAGTCACGTGATCACCGTATGATAAACACGTGATCAGTGAACGACCAGCTACGTGATCACTGCATGCGCGGTCAGGTGGTCAGTTCCTGATCAGCCACCTGATCAGTGCGTGCACAGTCCCCTGATCAGCGCCTGTCAGTCACTGATCACTGCCTGATAAACACGTGATCAGTGCCCGAACAGCCACGTCATCAGTGCATGCCCAGTCACGTGATCAGTGCATGATAGCCACGTGATCAGTGCGTGGACAGTCCCATGATCAGCGCCTGTCAGCCACTGATCATTGCCTGATAAACACGTGATCAGTGCATGATGAGCCATGTGATCAGTGCCTGATCAGCCACGTCATCAGTGCATGCGCAGTCACGTCATCAGTGCATGATAGCCACGTGACCAGTGCATGCTCAGTCACGTGATCTGGACTTGATCAGCCACGTGATCAGTGCCTGCAGAGTCACGTGATCAGGGCCTGCTGAGCTGCGTGATTCCTGCCGGCTCATCTGCATGACAATTGCCATCTGAGCTGCGTGATTCCTGTCGGCTCATCTGCTTGACAATTGCCAGCTGAGCTGCGTGATTCCTGCCTGGTCACGTGCTTGATTATTGCCAGTTGAGCAGCATGATTCGTCACTGCTGAGCTCCATGCTTATTGCCTGCTGATTGCGTGGTTCGTGTCTGCTCAGCTCTTTGAGTATCGTCTCCTGAGGTCCGTGTTCGGTCGCCACCTGCCGGGGACCAGCCCCAACTGATCCAGGGTATTCGAAGGAGAGATGGCCTAGGCGACTATTTATATGCTAATCAGAGATGTCAAGAATAATAGTATGAGGAGAGCTCAGTAGGAACATTCGGTGGAGAAAAGAGACTGAGTAGCTTGGTTTACGCGGAAGACCAATCAAACTTCAAGACAAGAAGTTTGCACCACTTACGTAGGCCGCAGGGGCCCTCTCGAATAGCGAAAGGTGCCTCACCCTAGACACCTTCTCGAGTGGGTCTTAGCAGCCCAGGCATAATTAGTAAGCGTGGTGGGTTCCGCGCTCCAGATGGAGACTCAGCTGGAAGATAAAGGGAAGAATGACAAGGAACTTTATGAATTGGAGCTGTAAGTTAACTCTTTGACAGAGAGAGCGAGATGGTGGTGGGGGACAGCCCCCAGTGAAATCAGAGGTGAGAGCACAAAGCAATACAGTAGGCAGACTCTGGTCTTTTTGGGGGGGAGATGCTCGAGAATATGCGGGTGGACTCCTGAGGCTCGATCTCGCATTTGTGTATGCCGAGCCTCCTTCCTCATGACCTTTGTCCAGAGTGGAATGCCTCCCCGGCTCCCGGCACATGATCAGTGCAAGCTCAGTCACGATATCAGTGCATGCTCAGCCACGTGATCACTGACGGGACAGTCACGTGATCAGCGCCTCTCAGTCACGTGATCACCGTATGATAAACACGTGATCAGTGAACGACCAGCTACGTGATCACTGCATGCGCGGTCAGGTGGTCAGTTCCTGATCAGCCACCTGATCAGTGCGTGCACAGTCCCCTGATCAGCGCCTGTCAGTCACTGATCACTGCCTGATAAACACGTGATCAGTGCATGATGAGCCATGTGATCAGTGCCTGATCAGCCACGTCATCAGTGCATGCGCAGTCAGGTCATCAGTGCATGATAGCCACTTGATCAGTGCATGCTCAGTCACGTTATCTGTACATGATCAGCCACGTGAGCAGTGCATGATAGCCACGTGATCAGTGCATGATCAGTCACGTGACCAGTCCATGTTAGCTACGTGATCATTGCATGATCAGCCACGTGCTCAGTGCATGATCAGTCACGTCATAAGTGCATGCGCAGTCACGTCATCAGTGCATGATAGCCACGTGATCAGTGCATGCTCAGTCACGTGATCTGGACTTGATCAGCCACGTGATCAGTGCCTGCAGAGTCACGTGATCAGGGCCTGCTGAGCTGCGTGATTCCTGTCGGCTCATCTGCTTGACAATTGCCAGCTGAGCTGCGTGATTCCTGCCTGGTCACGTGCTTGATTATTGCCAGTTGAGCAGCATGATTCGTCACTGCTGAGCTCCATGCTTATTGCCTGCTGATTGCGTGGTTCGTGTCTGCTCAGCTCTTTGAGTATCGCCTCCAGAGGTCCCTGTTCGGTCGCCACCTGCCGGGGACCAGCCCCAACTGATCCAGGGTATTCGAAGGAGAGATGGCCTAGGCGACTATTTATATGCTAATCAGAGATGTCAAGAATAATAGTATGAGGAGAGCTCAGTAGGAAAATTCGGTGGAGAAAAGAGACTGAGTATCTTGGTTTACGCGGAAGACCAATCAAACTTCAAGACAAGAAGTTTGCACCACTTACGTAGGCCGCAGGCGCCCTCTCGAATAGCGAAAGGTGCCTCACCCTAGACACCTTCTCGAGTGGGTCTTAGCAGCCCAGGCATAATTAGTAAGCATGGTGGGTTCCGCGCTCCAGATGGAGACTCAGCTGGAAGTTAAAGGGAAGAATGACAAGGAACTTTATGAATTGGAGCTGTAAGTTAACTCTTTGACAGAGAGAGCGAGATGGTGGTGGGGGACAGCTCCCAGTGAAATCAGAGGTGAGAGCACAAAGCAATACAGTAGGCAGACTCTGGATTTTTTGGGGGGGAGATGCTCGAGAATATCCGGGTGGACTCCTGAGGCTCGATCCCCCATTTGCGTATGCCGAGCCTCCTTCCTCATGACCTTTATCCAGAGTGGAATGCCTCCCCGGCTCCCGGCACATGATCAGTGCAAGCTCAGTCACGATATCAGTGCATGCTCAGCCACGTGATCACTGACGGCAGAGTCACGTGATCAGCGCCTCTCAGTCACGTGATCACCGTAGGATAAACATGTGATCAGTGAACGACCAGCCACGTGATCACTGCATGCGCAGTCAGGTGGTCACTTCCTGATCAGCCACCTGATCAGTGCGTGCACAGTCCCCTGATCAGCGCCTGTCAGTCACTGATCACTGCCTGATAAACACGTGATCAGTGTCCGAACAGACACGTCATCAGTGCATGGGCAGCCACGTGATTAGTGCATGATAGCCACGTGATCAGTTCGTGCACAGTCCCGTGATCATCGCCTGTCAGTCACTGATCATTGCCTGATAAACACGTGATTAGTGCATGATGAGCCATGTGATCAGTGCCTGATCAGCCACGTCATCAGTGCATGCACAGTCACGTCATCAGTGCATGATAGCCACGTGATCAGTGCATGCTCAGTCACGTGATCTGGACTTGATCAGCCACGTGATCAGTGCCTGCAGAGTCACGTGATCAGGGCCTGCTGAGCTGCGTGATTCCTGCCGGCTCATCTGCATGACAATTGCCATCTGAGCTGCGTGATTCCTGTCGGCTCATCTGCTTGACAATTGCCAGCTGAGCTGCGTGATTCCTGCCTGGTCACGTACTTGATTATTGCCAGTTGAGCAGCATGATTCGTCTCTGCTGAGCTCCATGCTTATTGCCTGCTGATTGCGTGGTTCGTGTCTGCTCAGCTCTTTGAGTATCGCCTCCTGAGGTCCGTGTTCGGTTGCCACCTGCCGGGGACCTGCCCCAACTGATCCAGGGTATTCGAAGGAGAGATGGCCTAGGCGACTATTTATATTCTAATCAGAGATGTCAAGAATAATAGTATGAGGAGAGCTCAGTAGGAAAATTCGGTGGAGAAAAGAGACTGAGTAGCTTGGTTTACGCGGAAGACCAATCAAACTTCAAGACTAGAAGTTTGCACCACTTACGTAGGCCGCAGGCGCCCTCTCGAATAGCGAAAGGTGCCTCACCCTAGACACCTTCTCGAGTGGGTCTTAGCAGCCCAGGCATAATTAGTAAGCGTGGTGGGTTCCGCGCTCCAGATGGAGACTCAGCTGGAAGTTAAAGGGAAGAATGACAAGGAACTTTATGAATTGGAGCTGTAAGTTAACTCTTTGACAGAGAGGAGCGAGATGGTGGTGGGGGACAGCACCCAGTGAAATCAGAGGTGAGAGCACAAAGCAATACAGTAGGCAGACTCTGGTTTTTTTGGGGGGAGATGCTTGAGAATATCCGGGTGGACTCCTGAGGCTCGATCCCGCATTTGCGTATGCCGAGCCTCCTTCCTCATGACCTTTGTCCAGAGTGGAATGCCTCCCCGGCTCCCGGCACATGATCAGTGCATGCTCAGTCACGATATCAGTGCCTGCTCAGCCACGTGATCACTGACGGCACACTCACGTGATCAGCGCCTCTCAGTCACGTGATCACCGTATGATAAACACGTGATCAGTGAACGACCAGCCACGTGATCACTGCATGCGCGGTCAGGTGGTCAGTTCCTGATCAGCCACCTGATCAGTGCGTGCACAGTCCCCTGATCAGCGCCTGTCAGTCACTGATCACTGCCTGATAAACACGTGATCAGTGCCCGAACAGCCACGTCATCAGTGCATGCCCAGTCACGTGATCAGTGCATGATAGCCACGTGATCAGTGCGTGCACAGTCCCATGATCAGCGCCTGTCAGTCACTGATCATTGCCTGATAAACACGTGATCAGTGCATGATGAGCCATGTGATCAGTGCCTGATCAGCCACGTCATCAGTGCATGCGCAGTCACGTCATCAGTGCATGATAGCCACGTGATCAGTGCATGCTCAGTCACGTGATCTGGACTTGATCAGCCACGTGATCAGTGCCTGCAGAGTCACGTGATCAGGGCCTGCTGAGCTGCGTGATTCCTGCCGGCTCATCTGCATGACAATTGCCATCTGAGCTGCGTGATTCCTGTCGGCTCATCTGCTTGACAATTGCCAGCTGAGCTGCGTGATTCCTGCCTGGTCACGTGCTTGATTATTGCCAGTTGAGCAGCATGATTCGTCACTGCTGAGATCCATGCTTATTGCCTGCTGATTGCGTGGTTCGTGTCTGCTCAGCTCTTTCAGTATTGCCTCCTGAGGTCCGTGTTCGGTCGCCACCTGCCGGGGACCAGCCCCAACTGATCCAGGGTATTCGAAGGAGAGATGGCCTAGGCGACTATTTATATGCTAATCAGAGATGTCAAGAATAATAGTATGAGGAGAGCTCAGTAGGAACATTCGGTGGAGAAAAGAGACTGAGTAGCTTGGTTTACGCGGAAGACCAATCAAACTTCAAGACAAGAAGTTTGCACCACTTACGTAGGCCGCAGGCGCCCTCTCGAATAGCGAAAGGTGCCTCACACTAGACACCTTCTCGAGTGGGTCTTAGCAGCCCAGGCATAATTAGTAAGCGTGGTGGGTTCCGCGCTCCAGATGGAGACTCAGCTGGAAGATAAAGGGAAGAATGACAAGGAACTTTATGAATTGGAGCTGTAAGTTAACTCTTTGACAGAGAGAGCGAGATGGTGGTGGGGGACAGCCCCCAGTGAAATCAGAGGTGAGAGCACAAAGCAATACAGTAGGCAGACTCTGGTTTTTTGGGGGGAGATGCTCGAGAATATCCGGGTGGACTCCTGAGGCTCGATCTCGCATTTGCGTATGCCGAGCCTCCTTCCTCATGACCTTTGTCCAGAGTGGAATGCCTCCCCGGCTCCCGGCACATGATCAGTGCATGCTCAGTCACGATATCAGTGCCTGCTCAGCCACTTGATCACTGACGGCACAGTCACGTGATCAGCGCCTCTCAGTCACGTGATCACCGTAAGATAAACACGTGATCAGTGAACGACCAGCCACGTGATCACTGCATGCGCGGTCAGGTGGTCAGTTCCTGATCAGCCACCTGATCAGTGCGTGCACAGTCCCCTGATCAGCGCCTGTCAGTCACTGATCACTGCCTGATAAACACGTGATCAGTGCATGAGCCACGTGATCAGTGCATGATCAGCCACGTCATCAGTGCATGCGCAGTCACGTGATCAGTGCATGATAGCCACGTGATCAGTGCATGCACAGTCACGTGATCAGTGCATGATCAGTCACGTGATCAGTGCATGATAGCCACGTGATCAGTGCATGATCAGCCACGTGATCAGTGCATGATCAGCCACGTGATCAGTGCATGATCAGCCACGTGATCAGTGCATGATCAGCCACGTGATCAGTGCATGCTCAGTCACGTGATCAGTGCATGATCAGCCACGTGATCAGTGCATGCTCAGTCACGTGATCTGGGCTTGATCAGCCACGTGATCAGTGCCTGCTCATCACGTGACAGGGCCTGCTGAGCTGCGTGATTCCTGTCGGCTCATCTGCTTGACAATTGCCAGCTGAGCTGCGTGATTCCTGCCTGGTCACGTGCTTGATTATTGCCAGTTGAGCAGCATGATTCGTCACTGCTGAGCTCCATGCTTATTGCCTGCTGATTGCGTGGTTCGTGTCTGCTCAGCTCTTTGAGTATCGCCTCCTGAGGTCCCTGTTCGGTCGCCACCTGCCGGGGACCAGCCCCAACTGATCCAGGGTATTCGAAGGAGAGATGGCCTAGGCGACTATTTATATGCTAATCAGAGATGTCAAGAATAATAGTATGAGGAGAGCTCAGTAGGAAAATTCGGTGGAGAAAAGAGACTGAGTATCTTGGTTTACGCGGAAGACCAATCAAACTTCAAGACAAGAAGTTTGCACCACTTACGTAGGCCGCAGGCGCCCTCTCGAATAGCGAAAGGTGCCTCACCCTAGACACCTTCTCGAGTGGGTCTTAGCAGCCCAGGCATAATTAGTAAGCGTGGTGGGTTCCGCGCTCCAGATGGAGACTCAGCTGGAAGTTAAAGGGAAGAATGACAAGGAACTTTATGAATTGGAGCTGTAAGTTAACTCTTTGACAGAGAGAGCGAGATGGTGGTGGGGGACAGCCCCCAGTGAAATCAGAGGTGAGAGCACAAAGCAATACAGTAGGCAGACTCTGGATTTTTTGGGGGGGAGATGCTCGAGAATATCCGGGTGGACTCCTGAGGCTCGATCCCCCATTTGCGTATGCCGAGCCTCCTTCCTCATGACCTTTGTCCAGAGTGGAATGCCTCCCCGGCTCCCGGCACATGATCAGTGCAAGCTCAGTCACGATATCAGTGCATGCTCAGCCACGTGATCACTGACGGCACAGTCACGTGATCAGCGCCTCTCAGTCACGTGATCACCGTATGATAAACACGTGATCAGTGAACGACCAGCCACGTGATCACTGCATGCGCAGTCAGGTGGTCACTTCCTGATCAGCCACCTGATCAGTGCGTGCACAGTCCCCTGATCAGCGCCTGTCAGTCACTGATCACTGCCTGATAAACACGTGATCAGTGTCCGAACAGACACGTCATCAGTGCATGGGCAGCCACGTGATCAGTGCATGATAGCCACGTGATCAGTGCGTGCACAGTCCCGTGATCAGCGCCTGTCAGTCACTGATCATTGCCTGATAAACACGTGATTAGTGCATGATGAGCCATGTGATCAGTGCCTGATCAGCCACGTCATCAGTGCATGCGCAGTCACGTCATCAGTGCATGATAGCCACGTGATCAGTGCATGCTCAGTCACGTGATCTGGACTTGATCAGCCACGTGATCAGTGCCTGCAGAGTCACGTGATCAGGGCCTGCTGAGCTGCGTGATTCCTGCCGGCTCATCTGCATGACAATTGCCATCTGAGCTGCGTGATTCCTGTCGGCTCATCTGCTTGACAATTGCCAGCTGAGCTGCGTGATTCCTGCCTGGTCACGTGCTTGATTATTGCCTGTTGAGCAGCATGATTCGTCTCTGCTGAGCTCCATGCTTATTGCCTGCTGATTGCGTGGTTCGTGTCTGCTCAGCTCTTTGAGTATCGCCTCCTGAGGTCCCTGTTCGGTCGCCACCTGCCGGGGAACAGCCCCAACTGATCCAGGGTATTCGAAGGAGAGATGGCCTAGGCGACTATTTATATTCTAATCAGAGATGTCAAGAATAATAGTATGAGGAGAGCTCAGTAGGCAAATTCGGTGGAGAAAAGAGACTGAGTAGCTTGGTTTACGCGGAAGACCAATCAAACTTCAAGACAAGAAGTTTGCACCACTTACGTAGGCCGCAGGCGCCCTCTCGAATAGCGAAAGGTGCCTCACCCTAGACACCTTCTCGAGTGGGTCTTAGCAGCCCAGGCATAATTAGTAAGCGTGGTGGGTTCCGCGCTCCAGATGGAGACTCAGCTGGAAGTTAAAGGGAAGAATGACAAGGAACTTTATGAATTGGAGCTGTAAGTTAACTCTTTGACAGAGAGGAGCGAGATGGTGGTGGGGGACAGCACCCAGTGAAATCAGAGGTGAGAGCACAAAGCAATACAGTAGGCAGACTCTGGTTTTTTTGGGGGGGAGATGCTCGAGAATATCCGGGTGGACTCCTGAGGCTCGATCCCGCATTTGCGTATGCCGAGCCTCCTTCCTCATGACCTTTGTCCAGAGTGGAATGCCTCCCCGGCTCCCGGCACATGATCAGTGCATGCTCAGTCACGATATCAGTGCCTTCTCAGCCACGTGATCACTGACGGCACAGTCACGTGATCAGCGCCTCTCAGTCACGTGATCACCGTATGATAAACACGTGATCAGTGAACGACCAGCCACGTGATCACTGCATGCGCGGTCAGGTGGTCAGTTCCTGATCAGCCACCTGATCAGTGCGTGCACAGTCCCCTGATCAGCGCCTGTCAGTCACTGATCACTGCCTGATAAACACGTGATCAGTGCCCGAACAGCCACGTCATCAGTGCATGCCCAGTCACGTGATCAGTGCATGATAGCCACGTGATCAGTGCGTGCACAGTCCCATGATCAGCGCCTGTCAGTCACTGATCATTGCCTGATAAACACGTGATCAGTGCATGATGAGCCATGTGATCAGTGCCTGATCAGCCAGGTCATCAGTGCATGCGCAGTCACGTCATCAGTGCATGATAGCCACGTGATCAGTGCATGCTCAGTCACGTGATCTGGACTTGATCAGCCACGTGATCAGTGCCTGCAGAGTCACGTGATCAGGGCCTGCTGAGCTGCGTGATTCCTGCCGGCTCATCTGCATGACAATTGCCATCTGAGCTGCGTGATTCCTGTCGGCTCATCTGCTTGACAATTGCCAGCTGAGCTGCGTGATTCCTGCCTGGTCACGTGCTTGATTATTGCCAGTTGAGCAGCATGATTCGTCACTGCTGAGCTCCATGCTTATTGCCTGCTGATTGCGTGGTTCGTGTCTGCTCAGCTCTTTGAGTATCGCCTCCTGAGGTCCCTGTTCGGTTGCCACCTGCCGGGGACCAGCCCCAACTGATCCAGGGTATTCGAAGGAGAGATGGCCTAGGCGACTCTTTATATGCTAATCAGAAATGTCAAGAATAATAGTATGAGGAGAGCTCAGTAGGAAAATTCGGTGGAGAAAAGAGACTGAGTAGCTTGGTTTACGCGGAAGACCAATCAAACTTCAAGACAAGAAGTTTGCACCACTTACGTAGGCCGCAGGGGCCCTCTCGAATAGCGAAAGGTGCCTCACCCTAGACACCTTCTCGAGTGGGTCTTAGCAGCCCAGGCATAATTAGTAAGCGTGGTGGGTTCCGCGCTCCAGATGGAGACTCAGCTGGAAGATAAAGGGAAGAATGACAAGGAACTTTATGAATTGGAGCTGTAAGTTAACTCTTTGACAGAGAGAGCGAGATGGTGGTGGGGGACAGCCCCCAGTGAAATCAGAGGTGAGAGCACAAAGCAATACAGTAGGCAGACTCTGGTTTTTTGGGGGGAGATGCTCGAGAATATGCGGGTGGACTCCTGAGGCTCGATCCCGCATTTGTGTATGCCGAGCCTCCTTCCTCATGACCTTTGTCCAGAGTGGAATGCCTCCCCGGCTCCCGGCACATGATCAGTGCATGCTCAGTCACGATATCAGTGCCTGCTCAGCCACGTGATCACTGACGGCACAGTCACGTGATCAGCGCCTCTCAGTCACGTGATCACCGTATGATAAACACGTGATCAGTGAACGACCAGCCACGTGATCACTGCATGCGCGGTCAGGTGGTCAGTTCCTGATCAGCCACCTGATCAGTGCGTGCACAGTCCCCTGATCAGCGCCTGTCAGTCACTGATCACTGGCTGATAAACACGTGATCAGTGCATGACAGCCACGTGATCAGTGCATGATCAGCCACGTCATCAGTGCATGCGCAGTCACGTGATCAGTGCATGATAGCCACGTGATCAGTGCATGCTCAGTCACGTGATCAGTGCATGATCAGCCACGTGATCAGTGCATGATAGCCACGTGATCAGTGCATGATCAGCCACGTGATCAGTGCCATGATCAGCCACGTGATCAGTGCATGATCAGCCACGTGATCAGTGCATGATCAGCCACGTGATCAGTGCATGCTCAGTCACGTGATCAGTGCATGATCAGCCACGTGATCAGTGCCTGCTCAGTCACGTGATCAGGGCTTGATGAGCCACGTGATCAGTGCCTGCTCATCACATGACATTGCCAGCTGAGCTGCGTGATTCCTGTCGGCTCATCTGCTTGACAATTGCCAGCTGAGCTGCGTGATTCCTGCCTGGTCACGTGCTTGATTATTGCCAGTTGAGCAGCATGATTCGTCACTGCTGAGCTCCATGCTTATTGCCTGCTGATTGCGTGGTTCGTGTCTGCTCAGCTCTTTGAGTATTGCCTCCTGAAGTCCCTGTTCGGTCGCCACCTGCCGGGGACCAGCCCCAACTGATCCAGGGTATTCGAAGGAGAAATGGCCTAGGCGACTATTTATATGCTAATCAGAGATGTCAAGAATAATAGTATGAGGAGAGCTCAGTAGGAAAATTCGGTGGAGAAAAGAGACTGAGTATCTTGGTTTACACGGAAGACCAATCAAACTTCAAGACAAGAAGTTTTCACCACTTACGTAGGCCGCAGGAGCCCTCTCGAATACCGAAAGGTGCCTCACACTAGACACCTTTTCGAGTGGGTCTTAGCAGCCCAGGCATAATTAGTAAGCGTGGTGGGTTCCGCGCTCCAGATGGAGACTCAGCTGGAAGTTAAAGGGAAGAATGACAAGGAACTTTATGAATTGGAGCTGTAAGTTAACTCTTTGACAGAGAGAGCGAGATGGTGGTGAGGGACAGCCCCCAGTGAAATCAGAGGTGAGAGCACAAAGCAATACAGTAGGCAGACTCTGGTTTTTTGGGGGGAGATGCTCGAGAATATCCGGGTGGACTCCTGAGGCTCGATCCCCCATTTGCGTATGCCGAGCCTCCTTCCTCATGACCTTTGTCCAGAGTGGAATGCCTCCCCGGCTCCCGGCACATGATCAGTGCAAGCTCAGTCACGATATCAGTGCCTGCTCAGCCACGTGATCACTGACGGCAGAGTCACGTGATCAGCGCCTCTCAGTCACGTTATCACCGTATGATAAACATGTGATCAGTGAACGACCAGCCACGTGATCACTGCATGCGCAGTCAGGTGGTCACTTCCTGATCAGCCACCTGATCAGTGCGTGCACAGTCCCCTGATCAGCGCCTGTCAGTCACTGATCACTGCCTGATAAACACGTGATCAGTGTCCGAACAGCCACGTCATCAGTGCATGCGCAGTCACGTGATCAGTGCATGATAGCCACGTGATCAGTGCGTGCACAGTCCCGTGATCAGCGCCTGTCAGTCACTGATCATTGCCTGATAAACACGTGATTAGTGCATGATGAGCCATGTGATCAGTGCCTGATCAGCCACGTCATCAGTGCATGCGCAGTCACGTCATCAGTGCAGGATAGCCACGTGATCAGTGCATGCTCAGTCACGTGATCTGGACTTGATCAGCCACGTGATCAGTGCCTGCAGAGTCACGTGATCAGGGCCTGCTGAGCTGCGTGATTCCTGCCGGCTCATCTGCATGACAATTGCCATCTGAGCTGCGTGATTCCTGTCGGCTCATCTGCTTGACAATTGCCAGCTGAGCTGCGTGATTCCTGCCTGGTCACGTGCTTGATTATTGCCAGTTGAGCAGCATGATTCATCACTGCTGAGCTCCATGCTTATTGCCTGCTGATTGCGTGGTTCGTGTCTGCTCAGCTCTTTGAGTATTGCCTCCTGAGGTGCCTGTTCGGTCGCCACCTGCCGGGAACCAGCCCCAACTGATCCAGGGTATTCGAAGGAGAGATGGCCTAGGCGACTATTTATATGCTAATCAGAGATGTAAAGAATAATAGTATGAGGAGAGCTCAGTAGGAAAATTCGGTGGAGAAAAGAGACTGAGTATCTTGGTTTACGCGGAAGACCAATCAAACTTCAAGACAAGAAGTTTGCACCACTTACGTAGGCCGCAGGCGCCCTCTCGAATAGCGAAAGGTGCCTCACCCTAGACACCTTCTCGAGTGGGTCTTAGCAGCCCAGGCATAATTAGTAAGCGTGGTGGGTTCCGCGCTCCAGATGGAGACTCAGCTGGAAGTTAAAGGGAAGAATGACAAGGAACTTTATGAATTGGAGCTGTAAGTTAACTCTTTGACAGAGAGAGCGAGATGGTGGTGGGGGACAGCCCCCAGGGAAATCAGAGGTGAGAGCACAAAGCAATACAGTAGGCAGACTCTGGTTTTTTTGGGGGGGAGATGCTCGAGAATATCCGGGTGGACTCCTGAGGCTCGATCCCGCATTTGCGTATGCCGAGCCTCCTTCTTCATGACCTTTGTCCAGAGTGGAATGCCTCGCCGGCTCCCGGCACATGATCAGTGCATGCTCAGTCACGATATCAGTGCATGCTCAGCCACGTGATCACTGACGGCACAGTCAAGTGATCAGCGCCTCTCAGTCACGTGATCACCGTAGGATAAACATGTGATCAGTGAACGACCAGCCACGTGATCACTGCATGCGCAGTCAGGTGGTCAGTTCCTGATCAGCCACCTGATCAGTGCGTGCACAGTCCCCTGATCAGCGCCTGTCAGTCACTGATCACTGCCTGATAAACACGTGATCAGTGTCCGAACAGCCACGTCATCAGTGCATGCGCAGTCACGTGATCAGTGCATGATAGCCACGTGATCAGTGCGTGCACAGTCCAATGATCAGCGCCTGTCAGTCACTGATCATTGCCTGATAAACACGTGATCAGTGCATAATGAGCCATGTGATCAGTGCCTGATCAGCCACGTCATCAGTGCATGCGCAGTCACGTCATCAGTGCATGATAGCCACGTGATCAGTGCATGCTCAGTCACGTGATCTGGACTTGATCAGCCACGTGATCAGTGCCTGCAGAGTCACGTGATCAGGGCCTGCTGAGCTGCGTGATTCCTGCCTGGTCACGTGCTTGATTATTGCCAGTTGAGCAGCATGATTCGTCACTGCTGAGCTCCATGCTTATTGCCTGCTGATTGCGTGGTTCGTGTCTGCTCAGCTCTTTGAGTATCGCCTCCTGAGGTCCCTGTTCGGTCGCCACCTGCCGGGGACCAGCCCCAACTGATCCAGGGTATTCGAAGGAGAGATGGCCTAGGCGACTATTTATATGCTAATCAGAGATGTCAAGAATAATAGTATGAGGAGAGCTCAGTAGGAAAATTCGGTGGAGAAAAGAGACTGAGTAGCTTGGTTTACGCGGAAGACCAATCAAACTTCAAGACAAGAAGTTTGCACCACTTACGTAGGCCGCAGGCGCCCTCTCGAATAGCGAAAGGTGCCTCACACTAGACACCTTCTCGAGTGGGTCTTAGCAGCCCAGGCATAATTAGTAAGCGTGGTGGGTTCCTCGCTCCAGATGGAGACTCAGCTGGAAGTTAAAGGGAAGAATGACAAGGAACTTTATGAATTGGAGCTGTAAGTTAACTCTTTGACAGAGAGAGTGAGATGGTGGTGGGGGACAGCCCCCAGTGAAATCAGAGGTGAGAGCAAAAGCAATACAGTAGGCAGACTCTGGTTTTTTTGGGGGAGATGCTCGAGAATATCCGGGTGGACTCCTGAGGCTCGATCCCGCATTTGCGTATGCCGAGCCTCCTTCCTCATGACCTTTGTCCAGAGTGGAAGGCCTCCCCGGCTCCCGGCACATGATCAGTGCATGCTCAGTCACGATATCAGTGCCTGCTCAGCCACGTGATCACTGACGGCACAGTCACGTGATCAGCGCCTCTCAGTCACGTGATCACCGTATGATAAACACGTGATCAGTGAACGACCAGCCACGTGATCACTGCATGTGCAGTCAGGTGGTCAGTTCCTGATCAGCCACCTGATCAGTGCGTGCACAGTCCCCTGATCAGCGCCTCTCAGTCACTGATCACTGCCTGATAAACACGTGATCAGTGCCTGAACAGCCACGTCATCAGTGCATGCGCAGTCACGTGATCAGTGCATGATAGCCACCTGATCAGTGCGTGCACAGTCCCATGATCAGCGCCTGTCAGTCACTGATCATTGCCTGATAAACACGTGATCAGTGCATGATGAGCCATGGGATCAGTGCCTGATCAGCCACGTCATCAGTGCATGCGCAGTCACGTCATCAGTGCATGATAGCCACGTGATCAGTGCATGCTCAGTCACGTGATCTGGACTTGATCAGCCACGTGATCAGTGCCTGCAGAGTCACGTGATCAGGGCCTGCTGAGCTGCGTGATTCCTGCCGGCTCATCTGCTTGACAATTGCCAGCTGAGCTGCGTGATTCCTGCCTGGTCACGTGCTTGATTATTGCCAGTTGAGCAGCATGATTCGTCACTGCTGAGCTCCATGCTTATTGCCTGCTGATTGCGTGGTTCGTGTCTGCTCAGCTCTTTGAGTATCGCCTCCTGAGGTCCCTGTTCGGTCGCCACCTGCCGGGGACCAGCCCCAACTGATCCAGGGTATTCGAAGGAGAGATGGCCTAGGCGACTATTTATATGCTAATCAGAGATGTCAAGAATAATAGTTTGAGGAGAGCTCAGTAGGAAAATTCGGTGGAGAAAAGAGACTGAGTAGCTTGGTTTACGCGGAAGACCAATCAAACTTCAAGACAAGAAGTTTGCACCACTTACGTAGGCCACAGGCGCCCTCTCGAATAGCGAAAGGTGCCTCACCCTAGACACCTTCTCGAGTGGGTCTTAGCAGCCCAGGCATAATTAGTAAGCGTGGTGGGTTCCGCGCTCCAGACGGAGACTCAGCTGGAAGTTAAAGGGAAGAATGACAAGGAACTTTATGAATTGGAGCTGTAAGTTAACTCTTTGACAGAGAGAGCGAGATGGTGGTGGGGGACAGCCCCCAGTGAAATCAGAGGTGAGAGCAAAAGCAATACAGTAGGCAGACTCTGGTTTTTTTGGGGGAGATGCTCGAGAATATCCGGGTGGACTCCTGAGGCTCGATCCCGCATTTGCGTATGCCGAGCCTCCTTCCTCATGACCTTTGTCCAGAGTGGAAGGCCTCCCCGGCTCCCGGCACATGATCAGTGCATGCTCAGTCACGATATCAGTGCCTGCTCAGCCACGTGATCACTGACGGCACAGTCACGTGATCAGCGCCTCTCAGTCACGTGATCACCGTAGGATAAACACGTGATCAGTGAACGACCAGCCACGTGATCACTGCATGCGCAGTCAGGTGGTCAGTTCCTGATCAGCCACCTGATCAGTGCGTGCACAGTCCCCTGATCAGCGCCTGTCAGTCACTGATCACTGCCTGATAAACACGTGATCAGTGCCCGAACAGCCACGTCATCAGTGCATGCGCAGTCACGTGATCAGTGCATGATAGCCACGTGATCAGTGCGTGCACAGTCCCATGATCAGCGCCGGTCAGTCACTGATCATTGCCTGATAAACACGTGATCAGTGCATGATGAGCCATGTGATCAGTGCCTGATCAGGCACGTCATCAGTGCATTGGCAGTCACGTCATCAGTGCAGGATAGCCACGTGATCAGTGCATGCTCAGTCACGTGATCTGGACTTGATCAGCCACGTGATCAGTGCCTGCAGAGTCACGTGATCAGGGCCTGCTGAGCTGCGTGATTCCTGCCGGCTCATCTGCATGACAATTGCCAGCTGAGCTGCGTGATTCCTGCCTGGTCACGTGCTTGATTATTGCCAGTTGAGCAGCATGATTCGTCACTGCTGAGTTCCATGCTTATTGCCTGCTGATTGCATGGTTCGTGTCTGCTCAGCTCTTTGAGTATCGCCTCCTGAGGTCCCTGTTCGGTCGCCACCTGCCGGGGACCAGCCCCAACTGATCCAGGGTATTCGAAGGAGAGATGGCCTAGGCGACTATTTATATGCTAATCAGAGATGTCAAGAATAATAGTATGAGGAGAGCTCAGTAGGAAAATTCGGTGGAGAAAAGAGACTGAGTAGCTTGGTTTACGCGGAACACCAATCAAACTTCAAGAAAAGAAGTTTGCACCACTTACGTAGGCCGCAGACGCCCTCTCGAATAGCAAAAGGTGCCTCACCCTAGACACCTTCTCGAGTGGGTCTTAGCAGCCCAGGCATAATTAGAAAGCGTGGTGGTTCCGCGCTCCAGATGGAGACTCAGCTGGAAGTTAAAGGGAAGAATGACAAGGAACTTTATGAATTGGAGCTGTAAGTTAACTCTTTGACAGAGAGAGCGAGATGGTGGTGGGGGACAGCCCCCAGTGAAATCAGAGGTGAGAGCACAAAGCAATACATTAGGCAGACTCTGGTTTTTTTGGGGGAGATGCTCGAGAATATCCGGGTGGACTCCTGAGGCTCGATCCCGCATTTGCGTATGCCGAGCCTCCTTCCTCATGACCTTTGTCCAGAGTGGAATGCCTCCCCGGCTCCCGGCACATGATCAGTGCATGCTCAGTCACGATATCAGTGCCTGCTCAGCCACGTGATCACTGACGGCACAGTCACGTGATCAGCGCCTCTCAGTCACGTGATCACCGTAGGATAAACACGTGATCAGTGAACGACCAGCCACGTGATCACTGCATGCGCAGTCAGGTGGTCAGTTCCTGATCAGCCACCTGATCAGTGCGTGCACAGTCCCCTGATCAGCGCCTGTCAGTCACTGATCACTGCCTGATAAACACGTGATCAGTGCCCGAACAGCCACGTCATCAGTGCATGCGCAGTCACGTGATCAGTGCATGATAGTCACGTGATCAGTGCGTGCACAGTCCCATGATCAGCGCCTGTCAGTCACTGATCATTGCCTGATAAACACGTGATCAGTGCATGATGAGCCATGTGATCAGTGCCTGATCAGCCACGTCATCAGTGCATGCCCAGTCACGTCATCAGTGCATGATAGCCACGTGATCAGTGCATGCTCAGTCACGTGATCTGGACTTGATCAGCCACGTGATCAGTGCCTGCAGAGTCACGTGATCAGGGCCTGCTGAGCTGCGTGATTCCTTCCGGCTCATCTGCATGACAATTGCCATCTGAGCTGCGTGATTCCTGTCGGCTCATCTGCTTGACAATTGCCAGCTGAGCTGCGTGATTCCTGCCTGGTCACGTGCTTGATTATTGCCAGTTGAGCAGCATGATTCGTCACTGCTGAGCTCCATGCTTATTGCCTGCTGATTGCGTGGTTCGTGTCTGCTCAGCTCTTTGAGTATTGCCTCCTGAGGTCCGTGTTCGGTCGCCACCTGCCGGGGACCAGCCCCAACTGATCCAGGGTATTCGAAGGAGAGATGGCCTAGGCGACTATTTATATGCTAATCAGAGATGTCAAGAATAATAGTATGAGGAGAGCTCAGTAGGAAAATTCGGTGGAGAAAAGAGACTGAGTAGCTTGGTTTACGCGGAAGACCAATCAAACTTCAAGACAAGAAGTTTGCACCACTTATGTAGGCCGCAGGCGCCCTCTCGAATAGCGAAAGGTGCCTCACCCTAAACACCTTCTCGAGTGGGTCTTAGCAGCCCAGGCATAATTAGTAAGCGTGGTGGGTTCCGCGCTCCAGATGGAGACTCAGCTGGAAGATAAAGGGAAGAATGACAAGGAACTTTATGAATTGGAGCTGTAAGTTAACTCTTTGACAGAGAGAGCGAGATGGTGGTGGGGGACAGCACCCAGTGAAATCAGAGGTGAGAGCACAAAGTAATACAGTAGGCAGACTCTGGTCTTTTTGGGGGGGAGATGCTCGAGAATATCCGGGTGGACTCCTGAGGCTCGATCCCGCATTTGTGTATGCCGAGCCTCCTTCTTCATGACCTTTGTCCAGAGTGGAATGCCTCCCCGGCTCCCGGCACATGATCAGTGCATGCTCAGTCACGATATCAGTGCATGCTCAGCCACGTGATCACTGACGGCACAGTCACGTGATCAGTGCCTCTCAGTCACGTGATCACCGTATGATAAACACGAGATCAGTGAACGACCAGCCACGTGATCACTGCATGCACGGTCAGGTGGTCAGTTCCTGATCAGCCACCTGATCAGTGCGTGCACAGTCCCCTGATCAGCGCCTGTCAGTCACTGATCACTGCCTGATAAACACGTGATCAGTGCATGATGAGCCATGTGATCAGTGCCTGATCAGCCACGTCATCAGTGCATGCGCAGTCACGTCATCAGTGCATGATAGCCACTTGATCAGTGCATGCTCAGTCACGTGATCTGTACTTGATCAGCCACGTGATCAGTGCCTGCAGAGTCACGTGATCAGGGCCTGCTGAGCTGCGTGATTCCTGCCGGCTCATCTGCATGACAATTGCCATCTGAGCTGTGTGATTCCTGTCGGCTCATCTGCTTGACAATTGCCAGCTGAGCTGCGTGATTCCTGCCTGGTCACGTGCTTGATTATTGCCTGTTGAGCAGCATGATTCGTCTCTGCTGAGCTCCATGCTTATTGCCTGCTGATTGCGTGGTTCGTGTCTGCTCAGCTCTTTGAGTATTGCCTCCTGAGGTCCGTGTTCGGTCGCCACCTGCCGGGGACCAGCCCCAACTGATCCAGGGTATTCGAAGGAGAGATGGCCTAGGCGACTATTTATATTCTAATCAGAGATGTCAAGAATAATAGTATGAGGAGAGCTCAGTAGGAAAATTCGGTGGAGAAAAGAGACTGAGTAGCTTGGTTTACGCGGAAGACCAATCAAACTTCAAGACTAGAAGTTTGCACCACTTACGTAGGCCGCAGGCGCCCTCTCGAATAGCGAAAGGTGCCTCACCCTAGACACCTTCTCGAGTGGGTCTTAGCAGCCCAGGCATAATTAGTAAGCGTGGTGGGTTCCGCGCTCCAGATGGAGACTCAGCTGGAAGTTAAAGGGAAGAATGACAAGGAACTTTATGAATTGGAGCTGTAAGTTAACTCTTTGACAGAGAGGAGCGAGATGGTGGTGGGGGACAGCACCCAGTGAAATCAGAGGTGAGAGCACAAAGCAATACAGTAGGCAGACTCTGGTTTTTTTGGGGGGGAGATGCTCGAGAATATCCGGGTGGACCCCTGAGGCTCGATCCCGCATTTGCGTATGCCGAGCCTCCTTCCTCATGACCTTTGTCCAGAGTGGAATGCCTCCCCGGCTCCCGGCACATGATCAGTGCATGCTCAGTCACGATATCAGTGCCTTCTCAGCCACGTGATCACTGACGGCACAGTCACGTGATCAGCGCCTCTCAGTCACGTGATCACCGTATGATAAACACGTGATCAGTGAACGACCAGCCACGTGATCACTGCATGCGCGGTCAGGTGGACAGTTCCTGATCAGCCACCTGATCAGTGCGTGCACAGTCCCCTGATCAGCGCCTGTCAGTCACTGATCACTGCCTGATAAACACGTGATCAGTGCCCGAACAGCCACGTCATCAGTGCATGCCCAGTCACGTGATCAGTGCATGATAGCCACGTGATCAGTGCGTGCACAGTCCCATGATCAGCGCCTGTCAGTCACTGATCATTGCCTGATAAACACGTGATCAGTGCATGATGAGCCATGTGATCAGTGCCTGATCAGCCACGTCATCAGTGCATGCGCAGTCACGTCATCAGTGCATGATAGCCACGTGATCAGTGCATGCTCAGTCACGTGATCTGGACTTGATCAGCCACGTGATCAGTGCCTGCAGAGTCACGTGATCAGGGCCTGCTGAGCTGCGTGATTCCTGCCGGCTCATCTGCATGACAATTGCCATCTGAGCTGCGTGATTCCTGTCGGCTCATCTGCTTGACAATTGCCAGCTGAGCTGCATGATTCCTGCCTGGTCACGTGCTTGATTATTGCCAGTTGAGCAGCATGATTCGTCCCTGCTGAGCTCCATGCTTATTGCCTGCTGATTGCGTGGTTCGTGTCTGCTCAGCTCTTTGAGTATTGTCTCCTGAGGTCCCTGTTCGGTCGCCACCTGCCAGGGACCAGCCCCAACTGATCCAGGGTATTCGAAGGAGAGATGGCCTAGGCGACTATTTATATGCTAATCAGAGATGTCAAGAATAATAGTATGAGGAGAGCTCAGTAGGAAAATTCGGTGGAGAAAAGAGACTGAGTAGCTTGGTTTACGCGGAAGACCAATCAAACTTCAAGACAAGAAGTTTGCACCACTTACGTAGGCCGCAGGCGCCCTCTCGAATAGCGAAAGGTGCCTCACCCTCGACACCTTCTCGAGTGGGTCTTAGCAGCCCAGGCATAATTAGTAAGCGTGGTGGGTTCCGCGCTCCAGTTGGAGACTCAGCTGGAAGTTAAAGGGAAGAATGACAAGGAACTTTATGAATTGGAGCTGTAAGTTAACTCTTTGACAGAGAGAGCGAGATGGTGGTGGGGGACAGCCCCCAGTGAAATCAGAGGTGAGAGCACAAAGCAATACAGTAGGCAGACTCTGGTCTTTTTTGGGGGGAGATGCTCGAGAATATGCGGGTGGACTCCTGAGGCTCGATCCCGCATTTGTGTATGCCGAGCCTCCTTCCTCATGACCTTTGTCCAGAGTGGAATGCCTCCCCGGCTCCCGGCACATGATCAGTGCATGCTCAGTCACGATATCAGTGCATGCTCAGCCACGTGATCACTGATGGCACAGTCACGTGATCAGCGCCTCTAAGTCACGTGATCACCGTATGATAAACACGTGATCAGTGAACGACCAGCCACGAGATCACTGCATGCGCGGTCAGGTGGTCAGTTCCTGATCAGCCACCTGATCAGTGCGTGCACAGTCCCCTGATCAGCGCCTCTCAGTCACTGATCACTGCCTGATAAACACGTGATCAGTGCATGATGAGCCATGTGATCAGTGCCTGATCAGCCACTTCATCAGTGCATGCGCAGTCACGTCATCAGTGCATGATAGCCACTTGATCAGTGCATGCTCAGTCACGTGATCTGTACTTGATCAGCCACGTGATCAGTGCCTGCAGAGTCACGTGATCAGGGCCTGCTGAGCTGCGTGATTCCTGCCGGCTCATCTGTATGACAATTGCCATCTGAGCTGCGTGATTCCTGTCGGCTCATCTGCTTGACAATTGCCAGCTGAGCTGCGTGATTCCTGCCTGGTCACGTGCTTGATTATTGCCTGTTGAGCAGCATGATTCGTCTCTGCTGAGCTCCATGCTTATTGCCTGCTGATTGCGTGGTTCGTGTCTGCTCAGCTCTTTGAGTATTGCCTCCTGAGGTCCGTGTTCGGTCGCCACCTGCCGGGGACCAGCCCCAACTGATCCAGGGTATTCGAAGGAGAGATGGCCTAGGCGACTATTTATATTCTAATCAGAGATGTCAAGAATAATAGTATGAGGAGAGCTCAGTAGGAAAATTCGGTGGAGAAAAGAGACTGAGTAGCTTGGTTTACGCGGAAGACCAATCAAACTTCAAGACAAGAAGTTTGCACCACTTACGTAGGCCGCAGTCGCCCTCTCGAATAGCGAAAGGTGCCTCACCCTAGACACCTTCTCGAGTGGGTCTTAGCAGCCCAGGCATAATTAGTAAGCGTGGTGGGTTCCGCGCTCCAGATGGAGACTCAGCTGGAAGTTAAAGGGAAGAATGACAAGGAACTTTATGAATTGGAGCTGTAAGTTAACTCTTTGACAGAGAGGAGCGAGATGGTGGTGGGGGACAGCACCCAGTGAAATCAGAGGTGAGAGCACAAAGCAATACAGTAGGCAGACTCTGGTTTTTTGGGGGGGAGATGCTCGAGAACATCCGGGTGGACTCCTGAGGCTCGATCCCGCATTTGCGTATGCCGAGCCTCCTTCCTCATGACCTTTGTCCAGAGTGGAATGCCTCCCCGGCTCCCGGCACATGATCAGTGCATGCTCAGTCACGATATCAGTGCCTGCTCAGCCACGTGATCACTGACGGCACAGTCACGTGATCAGCGCCTCTCAGTCACGTGATCACCGAATGATAAACACGTGATCAGTGAACGACCAGCCACGTGATCACTGAATGCGCGGTCAGGTGGTCAGTTCCTGATCAGCCACCTGATCAGTGCGTGCACAGTCCCCTGATCAGCGCCTGTCAGTCACTGATCACTGCCTGATAAACACGTGATCAGTGCCCGAACAGCCCCGTCATCAGTGCATGCGCAGTCACGTGATCAGTGCATGATAGCCACGTGATCAGTGCGTGGACAGTCCCATGATCAGCGCCTGTCAGTCACTGATCATTGCCTGATAAACACGTGATCAGTGCATGATGAGCCATGTGATCAGTGCCTGATCAGCCAGGTCATCAGTGCATGCGCAGTCACGTCATCAGTGCAGGATAGCCACGTGACCAGTGCATGCTCAGTCACGTGATCTGGACTTGATCAGCCACGTGATCAGTGCCTGCAGAGTCACGTGATCAGGGCCTGCTGAGCTGCGTGATTCCTGCCGGCTCATCTGCATGACAATTGCCAGCTGAGCTGCGTGATTCCTGTCGGCTCATCTGCTTGACAATTGCCAGCTGAGCTGCGTGATTCCTGCCTGGTCACGTGCTTGATTATTGCCAGTTGAGCAGCATGATTCGTCACTGCTGAGCTCCATGCTTATTGCCTGCTGATTGCGTGGTTCGTGTCTGCTCAGCTCTTTGAGTATCGCCTCCTGAGGTCCCTGTTCGGTCGCCACCTTCCGGGGACCAGCCCCAACTGATCCAGGGTATTCGAAGGAGAGATGGCCTAGGCGACTATTTATATGCTAATCAGAGATGTCAAGAATAATAGTATGAGGAGAGCTCAGTAGGAAAATTCGGTGGAGAAAAGAGACTGAGTAGCTTGGTTTACGCGGAAGACCAATCAAACTTCAAGACAAGAAGTTTGCACCACTTACGTAGGCCGCAGGGGCCCTCTCGAATAGCGAAAGGTGCCTCACCCTAGACACCTTCTCGAGTGGGTCTTAGCAGCCCAGGCATAATTAGTAAGCGTGGTGGGTTCCGCGCTCCAGATGGAGACTCAGCTGGAAGATAAAGGGAAGAATGACAAGGAACTTTATGAATTGGAGCTGTAAGTTAACTCTTTGACAGAGAGAGCGAGATGGTGGTGGGGGACAGCCCCCAGTGAAATCAGAGGTGAGAGCACAAAGCAATACAGTAGGCAGACTCTGTTTTTTTGGGGGGAGATGCTCGAGAATATCCGGGTGGACTCCTGAGGCTCGATCCCGCATTTGCGTATGCCGAGCCTCCTTCCTCATGACCTTTGTCCAGAGTGGAATGCCTCCCCGGCTCCCGGCACATGATCAGTGCATGCTCAGTCACGATATCAGTGCCTGCTCAGCCACGTGATCACTGACGGCACAGTCATGTGATCAGCGCCTCTCAGTCACGTGATCACCGTACGATAAACACGTGATCAGTGAACGACCAGCCACGTGATCACTGCATGCGTGGTCAGGTGGTCAGTTCCTGATCAGCCACCTGATCAGTGCGTGCACAGTCCCCTGATAAGCGCCTGTCAGTCACTGATCACTGCCTGATAAACACGTGATCAGTGCCCGAACAGCCACGTCCTCAGTGCATGCGCAGTCACGTGATCAGTGCATGATAGCCACGTGATCAGTGCGTGCACAGTCCCATGATCAGCGCCTGTCAGTCACTTATCATTGCCTGATAAACACGTGATCAGTGCATGATGAGCCATGTGATCAGTGCCCAATCAGCCACGTCATCAGTGCATGATAGCCACGTGATCAGTGCATGCTCAGTCACGTGATCTGGACTTGATCAGCCACGTGATCAGTGCCTGCAGAGTCACGTGATCAGGGCCTGCTGAGCTGCGTGATTCCTGCCGGCTCATCTGCATGACAATTGCCAGCTGAGCTGCGTGATTCCTGTCGGCTCATCTGCTTGACAATTGCCAGCTGAGCTGCGTGATTCCTGCCTGGTCACGTGCTTGATTATTGCCAGTTGAGCAGCATGATTCGTCACTGCTGAGCTCCATGCTTATTGCCTGCTGATTGCGTGGTTCGTGTCTGCTCAGCTCTTTGAGTATCGCCTCCTGAGGTCCCTGTTCGGTCGCCACCTTCCGGGGACCAGCCCCAACTGATCCAGGGTATTCGAAGGAGAGATGGCCTAGGCGACTATTTATATGCTAATCAGAGATGTCAACAATAATAGTATGAGGAGAGCTCAGTAGGAAAATTCGGTGGAGAAAAGAGACTGAGTAGCTTGGTTTACGCGGAAGACCAATCAAACATCAAGACAAGAAGTTTGCACCACTTACGTAGGCCGCAGGCGCCCTCTCGAATAGCGAAAGGTGCCTCACCCTAGACACCTTCTCGAGTGGGTCTTAGCAGCCCAGGCATAATTAGTAAGCGTGGTGGGTTCCGCGCTCCAGATGGAGACTCAGCTGGAAGTTAAAGGGAAGAATGACAAGGAACTTTATGAATTGGAGCTCTAAGTTAACTCTTTGACAGAGAGAGCGAGATGGTGGTGGGGGACAGCCCCCAGTGAAATCAGAGGTGAGAGCACAAAGCAATACAGTAGGCAGACTCTGGTTTTTTTGGGGGAGATGCTCGAGAATATCCGGGTGGACTCCTGAGGCTCGATCCCGCATTTGCGTATGCCGAGCCTCCTTCCTCATGACCTTTGTCCAGAGTGGAATGCCTCCCCGGCTCCCGGCACATGATCAGTGCATGCTCAGTCACGATATCAGTGCCTGCTCAGCCACGTGATCACTGACGGCACAGTCACGTGATCAGCGCCTCTCAGTCACGTGATCACCGTATGATAAACACGTGATCAGTGAACGACCAGCCACGTGATCACTGCATGCGCAGTCAGGTGGTCAGTTCCTGATCAGCCACCTGATCAGTGCGTGCACAGTCCCCTGATCAGCGCCTGTCAGTCACTGATCACTGCCTGATAAACACGTGATCAGTGCCCGAACAGCCACGTCATCAGTGCATGCGCAGTCACGTGATCAGTGCATGATAGCCACGTGATCAGTGCGTGCACAGTCCCATGATCAGCGCCTGTCAGTCACTGATCATTGCCTGATAAACACGTGATCAGTGCATGATGAGCCATGTGATCAGTGCCAGATCAGCCACGTCATCAGTGCATGCGCAGTCACGTCATCAGTGCATGATAGCCACGTGATCAGTGCATGCTCAGTCACGTGATCTGGACTTGATCAGCCACGTGATCAGTGCCTGCAGAGTCACGTGATCAGGGCCTGCTGAGCTGCGTGATTCCTGCCGGCTCATCTGCTTGACAATTGCCAGCTGAGCTGCGTGATTCCTGCCTGGTCACGTGCTTGATTATTGCCAGTTGAGCAGCATGATTCGTCACTGCTGAGCTCCATGCTTATTGCCTGCTGATTGCGTGGTTCGTGTCTGCTCAGCTCTTTGAGTATCGCCTCCTGAGGTCCCTGTTCGGTCGCCACCTTCCGGGGACCAGCCCCAACTGATCCAGGGTATTCGAAGGAGAGATGGCCTAGGCGACTATTTATATGCTAATCAGAGATGTCAAGAATAATAGTATGAGGAGAGCTCAGTAGGAAAATTCGGTGGAGAAAAGAGACTGAGTAGCTTGGTTTACGCGGAAGACCAATCAAACTTCAAGACAAGAAGTTTGCACCACTTACGTAGGCCGCAGGGGCCCTCTCGAATAGCGAAAGGTGCCTCACCCTAGACACCTTCTCGAGTGGGTCTTAGCAGCCCAGGCATAATTAGTAAGCGTGGTGGGTTCCGCGCTCCAGATGGAGACTCAGCTGGAAGATAAAGGGAAGAATGACAAGGAACTTTATGAATTGGAGCTGTAAGTTAACTCTTTGACAGAGAGAGCGAGATGGTGGTGGGGGACAGCCCCCAGTGAAATCAGAGGTGAGAGCACAAAGCAATACAGTAGGCAGACTCTGTTTTTTTGGGGGGAGATGCTCGAGAATATCCGGGTGGACTCCTGAGGCTCGATCCCGCATTTGCGTATGCCGAGCCTCCTTCCTCATGACCTTTGTCCAGAGTGGAATGCCTCCCCGGCTCCCGGCACATGATCAGTGCATGCTCAGTCACGATATCAGTGCCTGCTCAGCCACGTGATCACTGACGGCACAGTCATGTGATCAGCGCCTCTCAGTCACGTGATCACCGTACGATAAACACGTGATCAGTGAACGACCAGCCACGTAATCACTGCATGCGTGGTCAGGAAGTCAGTTCCTGATCAGCCACCTGATCAGTGCGTGCACAGTCCCCTGATAAGCGCCTGTCAGTCACTGATCACTGCCTGATAAACACGTGATCAGTGCCCGAACAGCCACGTCCTCAGTGCATGCGCAGTCCCGTGATCAGTGCATGATAGCCACGTGATCAGTGCGTGCACAGTCCCATGATCAGCGCCTGTCAGTCACTTATCATTGCCTGATAAACACGTGGTCAGTGCATGATGAGCCATGTGATCAGTGCCCAATCAGCCACGTCATCAGTGTATGATAGCCACGTGATCAGTGCATGCTCAGTCACGTGATCTGGACTTGATCAGCCACGTGATCAGTGCCTGCAGAGTCACGTGATCAGGGCCTGCTGAGCTGCGTGATTCCTGCCGGCTCATCTGCATGACAATTGCCAGCTGAGCTGCGTGATTCCTGTCGGCTCATCTGCTTGACAATTGCCAGCTGAGCTGCGTGATTCCTGCCTGGTCACGTGCTTGATTATTGCCAGTTGAGCAGCATGATTCGTCACTGCTGAGCTCCATGCTTATTGCCTGCTGATTGCGTGGTTCGTGTCTGCTCAGCTCTTTGAGTATCGCCTCCTGAGGTCCCTGTTCGGTCGCCACCTTCCGGGGACCAGCCCCAACTGATCCAGGGTATTCGAAGGAGAGATGGCCTAGGCGACTATTTATATGCTAATCAGAGATGTCAAGAATAATAGTATGAGGAGAGCTCAGTAGGAAAATTCGGTGGAGAAAAGAGACTGAGTAGCTTGGTTTACGCAGAAGACCAATCAAACACCAAGACAAGAAGTTTGCACCACTTACGTAGGCCGCAGGCGCCCTCTCGAATAGCGAAAGGTGCCTCACCCTAGACACCTTCTCGAGTGGGTCTTAGCAGCCCAGGCATAATTAGTAAGCGTGGTGGGTTCCGCGCTCCAGATGGAGACTCAGCTGGAAGTTAAAGGGAAGAATGACAAGGAACTTTATGAATTGGAGCTCTAAGTTAACTCTTTGACAGAGAGAGCGAGATGGTGGTGGGGGACAGCCCCCAGTGAAATCAGAGGTGAGAGCACAAAGCAATACAGTAGGCAGACTCTGGGTTTTTTTGGGGGGACATGCTCGAGAATATGCAGGTGGACTCCTGAGGCTCGATCCCGCATTTGCGTATGCCGAGCCTCCTTCCTCATGACCTTTGTCCAGAGTGGAATGCCTCCCCGGCTCCCGGCACATGATCAGTGCATGCTCAGTCACGATATCAGTGCCTGCTCAGCCACGTGATCACTGACGGCACAGTCACGTGATCAGCGCCTCTCAGTCACGTGATCACCGTATGATAAACACGTGATCAGTGAACGACCAGCCACGTGATCACTGCATGCGCAGTCAGGTGGTCAGTTCCTGATCAGCCACCTGATGAGTGCGTGCACAGTCCCCTGATCAGCGCCTGTCAGTCACTGATCACTGCCTGATAAACACGTGATCAGTGCATGATGAGCCATGGGATCAGTGCCAGATCAGCCACGTCATCAGTGCATGCGCAGTCACGTCATCAGTGCATGATAGCCACGTGATCAGTGCATGGTCAGTCACGTGACCTGGACTTGATCAGCCACGTGATCAGTGCCTGCAGAGTCACGTGATCAGGGCCTGCTGAGCTGCGTAATTCCTGCCGGCTCATCTGCTTGACAATTGCCAGCTGAGCTGCGTGATTCCTGCCTGGTCACGTGCTTGATTATTGCCAGTTGAGCAGCATGATTCGTCACTGCTGAGCTCCATGCTTATTGCCTGCTGATTGCGTGGTTCGTGTCTGCTCAGCTCTTTGAGTATCGCCTCCTGAGGTCCCTGTTCGGTCGCCACCTGCCGGGGACCAGCCCCAACTGATCCAGGGTATTCGAAGGAGAGATGGCCTAGGCGACTATTTATATGCTAATCAGAGATGTCAAGAATAATAGTATGAGGAGAGCTCAGTAGGAAAATTCGGTGGAGAAAAGAGACTGAGTAGCTTGGTTTACGTGGAAGACCAATCAAACTTCAAGACAAGAAGTTTGCACCACTTACGTAGGCCGCAGGCGCCCTCTCGAATAGCGAAAGGTGCCTCACCCTAAACACCTTCTCGAGTGGGTCTTAGCAGCCCAGGCATAATTAGTAAGCGTGGTGGGTTCCGCGCTCCAGATGGAGACTCAGCTGGAAGTTAAAGGGAAGAATGACAAGGAACTTTATGAATTGGAGCTGTAAGTTAACTCTTTGACAGAGAGAGCGAGATGGTGGTGGGGGACAGTCCCCAGTGAAATCAGAGGTGAGAGCACAAAGCAATACAGTAGGCAGACTCTGGATTTTTTGGGGGGGAGATGCTCGAGAATATCCGGGTGGACTCCTGAGGCTCGATCCCGCATTTGCTTATGCCGAGCCTCCTTCCTCATGACCTTTGTCCAGAGTGGAAGGCCTCCCCGGCTCCCGGCACATGATCAGTGCATGCTCAGTCACAATATCAGTGCCTGCTCAGCCACGTGTTCACTGACGGCACAGTCACGTGATCAGCGCCTCTCAGTCACGTAATCACCATATGATAAACACGTGATCAGTGAACGACCAGCCACGTGATCACTGCATGCGCAGTCAGGTGGTCAGTTACTGATCAGCCACCTGATCAGTGCGTGCACAGTCCCCTGATCAGCGCCTGTCAGTCACTGATCACTGCCTGATAAACACGTGATCAGTGCCCGAACAGCCACGTCATCAGTGCATGCGCAGTCACGTGATCAGTGCATGAGAACCACGTGATCAGTGCGTGCACAGTCCCATGATCAGCGCCTGTCAGTCACTGATCATTGCCTGATAAACACGTGATCAGTGCATGATGAGCCATGTGATCAGTGCCTGATCAGCCACGTCATCAGTGCATGAGCAGTCACGTCATCAGTGCATGATAGCCACGTGATCAGTGCATGCTCAGTCACGTGATCTGGACTTGATCAGCCACGTGATGAATGCCTGCAGAGTCACGTGATCAGGGCTTGCTGAGCTGCGTGATTCCTGCCGGCTCATCTGCATGACAATTGCCAGCTGAGCTGCGTGATTCCTGCCTCGTCACGTGCTTGATTATTGCCAGTTGAGCAGCATGATTCGTCACTGCTGAGCTCCATGCTTATTGCCTGCTGATTGCGTGGTTCGTGTCTGCTCAGCTCTTTGAGTATCCCATCCTGAGGACCCTGTTCGGTCGCCACCTGCCGGGGACCAGCCCCAACTGATCCAGGGTATTCGAAGGAGAGATGGCCTAGGCGACTATTTATATGCTAATAAGAGATGTCAAGAATAATAGTATGAGGAGAGCTCAGTAGGAAAATTCGGTGGAGAAAAGAGACTGAGTAGCTTGGTTTACGCGGAAGACCAATCAAACTTCAAGACAAGAAGTTTGCACCACTTACGTAGGCCGCAGGCGCCCTCTCGAATAGCGAAAGGTGCCTCACCCTAGACACCTTCTCGAGTGGGTCTTAGCAGCCCAGGCATAATTAGTAAGTGTGGTGGGTTCCGCGCTCCAGATGGAGACTCAGCTTGAAGGTAAAGGGAAGAATGACAAGGAACTTTATGAATTGGAGCTGTAAGTTAACTCTTTGACAGAGAGAGCGAGATGGTGGTGGGGGACAGCCCCCAGTGAAATCAGAGGTGAAAGCACAAAGCAATACAGTAGGCAGACTCTGGATTTTTTGGGGGGGAGATGCTCGAGAATATCCGGGAGGACGCCTGAGGCTGAATCCCGCATTTGCGTATGCCGAGCCTCCTTCCTCATGACCTTTGTGCAGAGTGGAATGCCTCCCCGGCTCCCGGCACATGATCAGTGCATGCTCAGTCACGATATCAGTGCATGCTCAGCCACGTCATCACTGACGGCACAGTCACGTGATCAGCGCCTCTCAGTCACGTGATCACCGTAGGATAAACATGTGATCAATGAACGACCAGCCACGTGATCACTGCATGCGCAGTCAGGTGGTCAGTTCCTGATCACCTACCTGATCAGTGCGTGCACAGTCCCCTGATCAGCGCCTGTCAGTCACTGATCACTGCCTGATAAACACGTGATCAGTGCCTGAACAGCCACGTCATCAGTGCATGCGCAGTCACGTGATCAGTGCATGATAGCCACCTGATCAGTGCGTGCACAGTCCCATGATCAGCGCCTGTCAGTCACTGATCATTGCCTGATAAACACGTGATCAGTGCATGATGAGCCATGGGATCAGTGCCTGATCAGCCACGTCATCAGTGCATGCGCAGTCACGTCATCAGTGCATGATAGCCACGTGATCAGTGCATGCTCAGTCACGTGATCTGGACTTGATCAGCCACGTGATCAGTGCCTGCAGAGTCACGTGATCAGGGCCTGCTGAGCTGCGTGATTCCTGCCGGCTCATCTGCTTGACAATTGCCAGCTGAGCTGCGTGATTCCTGCCTGGTCACGTGCTTGATTATTGCCAGTTGAGCAGCATGATTCGTCACTGCTGAGCTCCATGCTTATTGCCTGCTGATTGCGTGGTTCGTGTCTGCTCAGCTCTTTGAGTATCGCCTCCTGAGGTGCCTGTTCGGTCGCCACCTGCCGGGGACCAGCCCCAACTGATCCAGGGTATTCGAAGGAGAGATGGCCTAGGCGACTATTTATATGCTAATCAGAGATGTCAAGAATAATAGTATGAGGAGAGCTCAGTAGGAAAATTCGGTGGAGAAAAGAGACTGAGTAGCTTGGTTTACGCGGAAGACCAATCAAACTTCAAGACAAGAAGTTTGCACCACTTACGTAGGCCACAGGCGCCCTCTCGAATAGCGAAAGGTGCCTCACCCTAGACACCTTCTCGAGTGGGTCTTAGCAGCCCAGGCATAATTAGTAAGCGTGGTGGGTTCCGCGCTCCAGACGGAGACTCAGCTGGAAGTTAAAGGGAAGAATGACAAGGAACTTTATGAATTGGAGCTGTAAGTTAACTCTTTGACAGAGAGACCGAGATGGTGGTGGGGGACAGCCCCCAGTGAAATCAGAGGTGAGAGCAAAAGCAATACAGTAGGCAGACTCTGGTTTTTTTGGGGGGAGATGCTCAAGAATATCCGGGTGGACTCCTGAGGCTCGATCCCGCCTTTGCGTATGCCGAGCCTCCTTCCTCATGACCTTTGTCCAGAGTGGAAGGCCTCCCCGGCTCCCGGCACATGATCAGTGCATGCTCAGTCACGATATCAGTGCCTGCTCAGCCATGTGATCACTGACGGCACAGTCACGTGATCAGCGCCTCTCAGTCACGTGATCACCGTAGGATAAACACGTGATCAGTGAACGACCAGCCACGTGATCACTGCATGCGCAGTCAGGTGGTCAGTTCCTGATCAGCCACCTGATCAGTGCGTGCACAGTCCCCTGATCAGCGCCTGTCAGTCACTGATCACTGCCTGATAAACACGTGATCAGTGCCCGAACACCACGTCATCAGTGCATGCGCAGTCTCGTGATCAGTGCATGATAGCCACGATTTCAGTGCATGATCAGTCACCTGATGGGTGTATGATCATTCACGTGACCTGTACATGGTAGCTACATGATCATTGCATGATCAGCCACGAGAGTAGTGCATGATAGCCACGTGATCACTGCATGATCATTCACGTGATCAGTGCATGATAGCCACGTGATCAGTGCATGATCAGTCACCTGATGGGTGTATGATCATTCACGTGACCTGTACATGGTAGCTACATGATCATTGCTTGATCAGCCACGTGAGTAGTGCATGATAGCCACGTGATCACTGCATGATCAGTCACGTGATCAGTGCATGATCAGTCATGTGACCAATACATGGTAGCTGCGTGATCATCGCATGATCCGCCACGTGAGCAGTGCATGATAGCTACGTGATCAGTGCATGATCAGACACGAGATCAGTGCATGATCAGTCACGTGATCAGTGCATGATCAGCCACGTGATCAGTGCATGACCAGGCACGTGATCAGTGTATGTCAGCCAAGTGATCAGTGCATGATAGCCACGTGATCAGTGCATGATCATTCACATGATCAGTGCATGATCAGTCACGTGATAGGTGTGTGATCAGCCATGTGAACAGTGCATGCTCAGTCACGTGATCAGGGCCTGCTGAGCTGCGTGATTACTGTCTGCTCATCCGCTTGACAATTTCCAGCTGAGCTGCAAGATTCCTGCCTGTCATCTCCTTGACAATTGCCACCTGTGCTGGGTAATTCCTGCCTGCTCATCTACTTGATTATTGCCAGCTGAGCAGCATGATTTCTCAGAGCTGAGTTCCATGATTATAGCCTGCTGACTGATTCCTGCCTACTCAGCTCTATGTTCATTGCCTCCAGAGACACATGATCAGTGTGTGACACCAAACATGATCAGCACATGATCAGTCACGTGATCAGTGCATGATCAGTCACGTGATCAGTGTATGATCAGCCACGTGATCAGTCCATGATCAGCCACATGATCAGTGCATGATCAATTACGTGATCAGTGCATGATCAGTCATGTGACCAGTATATGGTAGCTACGTGATCATTGCCAGATCAGCCACGTGAGCAGTGCATGATAGCCACGTGATCAGTGCATGATCAGCCATGTGATCAGTGCATGATCAGTCACGTGATCAGTGCATGATCAGTCACGTGATCAGTGCATGATCATCCACGTGATCAGTGCATGTGGAGTCATGTAGTCAATGCATGATAGCGCCGTGAACAGTGCACGATCAGTCCCGTGATGAGTGTATGATCAGCCAAGTGATCAGTGCAAGATAGCTACGTGATCAGTGCATGATCAGTCACATGATCAGTGCATGATCAGTCACGTGATAAGTGTGTGATCAGACACGTGAACAGTGCATGCTCAGTCAGGTGATCAGGGCCTGCTGAGCTGCGTGATTACTGTCTGCTCATCTGCTTGACAATTTCCAGCTGAGCTGCACGATTCCTGCCTGTCATCTCCTTGACAATTGCCACCTGTGCTGTGTAATTCCTGCCTGCTCATCTACTTGATTATTGCCAGCTGAGCAGCATGATTTCTCAGAGCTGAGTTCCATGATTATAGCCTGCTGACTGATTCCTGCCTACTCAAATCTATGTTCATTGCCTCCAGAGGCACATGATCAGTGTGTGACACCAAACATGATCAGCACATGATCAGTCACATGATCAATGCATGATAAGCCAGGTGATCAGTGCATGATCAATTATGTGATCAGTGCATGATCAGTCGTGTGACCAGTACATGGTAGCTGCGTGATCATCGCATGATCAGCCACGTGAGCAGTGCATGATAGCCACGTGATCAGTGCATGATCAGACTCGAGATCAGTGCGTGATCAGTCACGTGATCAGTGCATGATCAGCCACGTGATCAGTGCATGACCAGGCACGTGATCAGTGTATGTCCAGCCAAGTGATCAATGCATGATAGCCACGTGATCAGTGCATGATCACTCACATGATCAGTGCATGATCAGTCACGTGATAGGTGTGTGATCACCCACGTGAACAGTGCATGCTCAGTCACGTGATCAGGGCCTGCTGAGCTGCGTGATTACTGTCTGCTCATCTGCTTGACAATTTCCAGCTGAGCTGCACGATTCCTGCCTGTCATCTCCTTGACAATTGCCACCTGTGCTGCGTAATTCCTGCCTGCTCATCTTGTTGATTATTGCCAGCTGAGCAGCATAATTTCTCAGAGGTGAGTTCCATGATTATACCCTGCTGACTGATTCCTGCCTACTCAAATCTATGTTCATTGCCTCCAGAGGCACATGATCAGTGTGTGACATCAAACATGATCAGCACATGATCAGTCACATAATCAATGCATGATAAGCCAGGTGATCAGTGCATGATCAATTATGTGATCAGTGCATGATCAGTCATGTGACCAGTACATGGTAGCTGCGTGATCATTGCATGATCAGCCACGTGAGCAGTGCATGATAGCCACGTGATCAGTGCATGATCAGTCACGTGATCAGTGCATGATCAATTACCTGATCAGTGCATTATCAGTCACGTGACCAGTGCATGGTAGCTATGTGATCATTGCATGATCAGCCACGAGATCAGTGCATGATAGCCACGTGATCAGTGCATGAGAGCCACGTGATCAGTGCATGATCAGTCACGTGATACGTTTGTGATCAGCCACGTGATCAGTGCATGTTATCCACGTGATCAGTGCAGGATAGCCACGTGATCACTTCATGATTATTTACGTGATCTGTACATGATCAGTCACGTGATACGTGTGTGGTCACCACCAGATCAGTGCGTGATGAGCCACGTGATCAGTGCATGATCAGTCACGTGATACGTGTGTGATCAGCTACGTGATCATTGCATGATCAGCCACGTGATCAGTGCAGGATAGCCACGTGATCACTTCATGATTATTCACGTGATCTGTACATGATCAGTCACGTGAACAGTGCATGTTCAGTCATGTGATCAGTGTATGACCAGCCAAGTGTTCAGTGCATGATAGCCACGTGATCAGTGCATGATCAGTCACGTGATCAGTGCATGATCAGTCACGTGATCAGTGTATGATCAGCCACGTGATCAGTGCATGATCAGCCAAATGATAAGTGCATGATAAATTACGTGATCAGTGCATGATCAGCCACGTGATCAGTGCATGATCCGTCACGTGATCAGTACATGATCAGGCACGTGAACAGTGCATGATCATTTACGTGATCTGTGCATGATCAGTCACGTGACCAGTATATGGTAGCTACGTGATCATTCCGTGACGAGCCACGTGAGCAGTGCTTGATAGAAACGTGCTGATTCCTGCATACTCAGCTCTATGTTCATTGCCTCCAGAGGCACATGATCAGTGCCTGACACCAAACATGATCAGCACATGATCAGTCACATAATCAATGCATGATAAGCCAGGTGATCAGTGCATGATCAATTATGTGATCAGTGCATGATCAGTCATGTGACCAGTAGATGGTAGCTGTGTGATCATTGCATGATCAGCCACGTGAGCAGTGCATGATAGCCACGTGATGTGTGCATGATCAGTTACGTGAGCAAAGTATGATCAGCCACGTGATCCTTGCATGAGTGCCACGTGATGAGTGCATTATATGTCACGTGACAGGTGTGTGATCAGCCACGTGAACAGTGCATGTTCAGCCAGGTGATTAGTGCATGATAGCCACGTGATCAGTGCATGATCAGTTACCTGAGCAGTGTATGATCAGCCACGTGATCAGTGCATGATATCCAAGTGATCAGTGCATGATCATCATGTGATCAGTGTATGATCAGCCACGTGTACAGTGCATGCTCAGTCACGTGATCAGGGCCTGCTGAGCTGCGTGATTACTGTCTGCTCATCTGCTTGACAATTGCCAGCTGAGCTGCATGATTCCTGCCTGTCATCTGCTTGACAATTGCCAGCTGTGCTGCGTAATTCCTGCCTGCTCAGCTGCTTGATTATTGCCAGCTGAGCAGCATGATTCCTCACAGCTGAGTTACATGATTATTGCCTGCTGACTGTTTGATTCGTGCCTACTCAGCTCTTTGTTTATTGCCTCCAGAGGCACATCATCAGTATATGATAGCAAACATGATCAGCGCATGATCAGTCACATGATCAGCGACATTAAATCACGTGATCACTACATGATAGTCATGTGATCAGTCCATGCTCAGTCACGGTATCAGTGCATGATCAGCCAAGTGATCAGTGCATGATCTGTCACATGATTAGTGTATGATCATCCACATGATCAGTGCATGGGCAGTCATGTGATGAGTGCATGATTAGACGTGATCAGTGCATTTTCAGTCTCGTGGTCAGTGCATGATAGCCACGTGATCAGTGCATGATCAGTCACCTGATGGGTGTAAGATCATTCACGTGAACGGTACATGGTAGCTATATGATCAGTGTATGACCAGCCATGTGATAAGTGCATGATAGCCACGGGATCAGTGCATGACCAGTCACGTGATCAGCGCATGATGAGTCACGTGATCAGTGCATGATCAGCCACATGATCAGTGTATGATCAATTACGTCATCAGTGCATGATCAGTCACGTGACCAGTACATGGTAGCTGTGTGATCAGTGTATGACCAGCCAAGTGATCAGTGCATGAGAGCCACGTGATCAGTGCATGATTATTCACGTGATAGGTGTGTGATCAGCCACGTGTACAGTGCATGCTCAGTCACGTGATAAGGGCCTGCTGAGCTGCGTGATTACTGTCTGCTCATCTGCTTGAGAATTGCCAGCTGAGCTGTACGATTCCTGCCTGTCATCTCCTTGACAATTGCCACCTGTGCTGCATAATTCCTGCCTGCTCATCTACTTGATAACTGCCAGCTGAGCAGCATGATTTCTCAAAGATGAGTTCCATGATTATAGCCTGCTGACTGATTCCTGCCTACTCAGCTCTTTGTTCATTGCCTGCAGATGCACATGATCAGCGTGTGACACCAAACATGATCAGCACATGATCAGTCACATGATCAATGCATGATAAGCCAGTTGATCAGTGCATGATCCATTACGTGATCAGTGCATGATCAGTCATGTGACCAGTACATGGTAGCTGCGTGATCATTGCATGATAAGCCACGTGATCAGTGCATGATATCCAAGTGATCAGTGCATGATCAATCACGTGATCAGTGAACGACCAGCAACGTGATCACTGCATGCGCAGTCAGTTGGTCAGTTCCTGATCAGCCACCTGATCAGTGCGTGCACATTCCCCTGATCAGCGCCTGTCAGTCACTGATCACTGCCTGATAAACACGTGATCAGTGCCCGAACAGGAACGTCATCAGAGCATGCACAGTCACGTGATCAGTGCATGATAGCCACGTGATCAGTGCGTGCACAGTCCCATGATCAGTGCCTGTCAGCCACTGATCATTGCCTGATACACACGTGATCAGTGCATGCTGAGCCATGTGATCAGTGCCTGATCAGCCACGTCATCAGTGCATGCGCAGTCACGTCATCAGTGCATGATAGCCACATGATCAGTGCATGCTCAGTCACGTGGTCTGTACTTGATCAGCCACGTGATCAGTGCCTGCAGAGTCACGTGATCAGGGCCTGCTGAGCTGCGTGATTCCTGCCGGCTCATCTGCATGACAATTGCCATCTGAGCTGCTTGATTCCTGTCGGCTCATCTGCTTGACAATTGCCAGCTGAGCTGCGTGATTCCTGCCTGGTCACGTGCTTGACTATTGCCTGTTGAGCAGCATGATTCGTCACTGCTGAGCTCCTTGCTTATTGCCTGCTGATTGCGTGGTTCGTGTCTGCTCAGCTCTTTGAGTATCACCTCCTGAGGTCCCTGTTCGGTCGCCACCTGCCGGGGACCAGCCCCAACTGATCCAGGGTATTCGAAGGAGAGACGGCCTAGGCGACTATTTATATGCTAATCATAGATGTCAAGAATAATAGTATGAGGAGAGCTCAGTAGGAAAATTCGGTGGAGAAAAGAGACTGAGTAGCTTGGTTTACGCGGAAGACCAATCAAATTTCAAGACAAGAAGTTTGCACCACTTACGTAGGCCGCAGGCGCCCTCTCGAATAGCGAAAGGTGCCTCACCCTAGACACCTTCTCGAGTGGGTCTTAGCAGCCCAGGCATAATTAGTAAGCGTGGTGGGTTCCGCGCTCCAGATGGAGACTCAGCTGGATGTTAAAGGGAAGAATGACAAGGAACTTTATGAATTGGAGCTGTAAGTTAACTCTTTGACAGAGTGGAGCGAGATGGTGGTGGGGGACAGCACCCAGTGAAATCAGAGGTGAGAGAACAAAGCAATACAGTAGGCAGACTCTGGTTTTTTTGGGGGGGAGATGCTTGAGAATATCCGGGTGGACTCCTGAGGCTCGATCCCGCATTTGCGTATGCCGTGCCTCCTTCCTCATGACCTTTGTCCAGAGTGGAATGCTTCCCCGTCTCCCGGCACATGATCAGTGCATGCTCAGTCACGATATCAGTGCCTTCTCAGCCACGTGATCACTGACGGCACAGTCACGTGATCAGCGCCTCTCAGTCACGTGATCACCGTATGATAAACACGTAATCAGTGAACGACCAGCTACGTGATCACTGCATGCGCGGTCAGGTGGTCAGTTCCTGATCAGCCACTTGATCAGTTTGTGCATAGTCCCCTGATCAGCGCCTGTCAGTCACTGATCACTGCCTGATAAATACGTGATCAGTGCCCGAACAGCCACGTCATCAGTGCATGGGCAGTCACGTGATCAGGGCATGATAGCCACGTGATCAGTGCGTGCACAGTCCCATGATAAGCGCCTGTCAGCCACTGATCATTGCCTGATAAACACGTGATCAGTGCATGATGAGCCATGTGATCAGTGCCTGATCAGCCACGTCATCAGTGCATGCGCAGTCACGTCATCAGTGCATGATAGCCACGTGATCAGTGCATGCTCAGTCACGTGGTCTGTACTTGATCAGCCACGTGATCAGTGCCTGCAGAGTCACGTGATCAGGGCCTGCTGAGCTGCGTGATTCCTTCCGGCTCATCTGCATGACAATTGCCATCTGAGCTGCGTGATTCCTCTCGGCTCATCTGCTTGACAATTGCCAGCTGAGCTGCGTGATTCCTGCCTGGTCACGTGCTTGATTATTGCCAGTTGAGCAGCATGATTCGTCACTGCGGAGCTCCATGCTTATTGCCTGCTGATTGCGTGGTTCGTGTCTGCTCAGCTCTTTGAGTATCGCCTCCTGAGGTCCGTGTTCGGTCGCCACCTGCCGGGGACCAGCCCCAACTGATCCAGTGTATTCGAAGGAGAGATGGCCTAGGCGACTATTTATATGCTAATCAGAGATGTCAAGAATAACAGTATGAGGAGAGCTCAGTAGGAAAATTCGGTGGAGAAAAGAGACTGAGTAGCTTGGTTTACGCGGAAGACCAATCAAACTTCAAGACAAGAAGTTTGCACCACTTATGTAGGCCGCAGGCGCCCTCTCGAATAGCGAAAGGTGCCTCACCCTAAACACCTTCTCGAGTGGGTCTTAGCAGCCCAGGCATAATTAGTAAGCGTGGTGGGTTCCGAGCTCCAGATGGAGACTCAGCTGGAAGATAAAGGGAAGAATGACAAGGAACTTTATGAATTGGAGCTGTAAGTTAACTCTTTGACAGAGAGAGCGAGATGGTGGTGGGGGACAGCACCCAGTGAAATCAGAGGTGAGAGCACAAAGTAATACAGTAGGCAGACTCTGGTCTTTTTGGGGGGGAGATGCTCGAGAATATCCGGGTGGACTCCTGAGGCTCGATCCCGCATTTGTGTATGCCGAGCCTCCTTCCTCATGACCTTTGTCCAGAGTGGAATGCCTCCCCGGCTCCCGGCACATGATCAGTGCATGCTCAGTCGCGATATCAGTGCATGCTCAGCCACGTGATCACTGACGGGACAGTCACGTGATCAGCGCCTATCAGTCACGTGATCACCGTATGATAAACACGTGATCAGTGAACGACCAGCCACGTGATCACTGCATGCACGGTCAGGTGGTCAGTTCCTGATCAGCCACCTGACAGTGCGTGCACAGTCCCCTGATCAGCGCCTGTCAGTCACTGATCACTGCCTGATAAACACGTGATCAGTGCATGATGAGCCATGTGATCAGTGCCTGATCAGCCACGTCATCAGTGCTTGCGCAGTCACGTCATCAGTGCATGATAGCCACTTGATCAGTGCATGCTCAGTCACGTGATCTGGACTTGATCAGCCACGTGATCAGTGCCTGCAGAGTCACGTGATCAGGGCCTGCTGAGCTGCGTGATTCCTTCCGGCTCATCTGCATGACAATTGCCATCTGAGCTGCGTGATTCCTGTCGGCTCATCTGCTTGACAATTGCCAGCTGAGCTGCGTGATTCCTGCCTGGTCACGTGCTTGATTATTGCCTGTTGAGCAGCATGATTCGTCACTGCTGAGCTCCATGCTTATTGCCTGCTGATTGCGTGGTTCGTGTCTGCTCAGCTCTTTGAGTATCGCCTCCTGAGGTCCGTGTTCGGTCGCCACCTGCCGGGGACCTGCCCCAACTGATCCAGGGTATTCGAAGGAGAGGTGGTCTAGGCGACTATTTATATTCTAATCAGAGATGTCAAGAATAATAGTATGAGGAGAGCTCAGTAGGAAAATTCGGTGGAGAAAAGAGACTGAGTAGCTTGGTTTACGCGGAAGACCAATCAAACTTCAAGACAAGAAGTTTGCACCACTTACGTAGGCCGCAGGCGCCCTCTCAAATAGCGAAAGGTGCCTCACCCTAGACACCTTCTCGAGTGGGTCTTAGCAGCCCAGGCATAATTAGTAAGCGTGGTGGGTTCCGCGCTCCAGATGGAGACTCAGCTGGAAGTTAAAGGGAAGAATGACAAGGAACTTTATGAATTGGAGCTGTAAGTTAACTCTTTGACAGAGAGGAGCGAGATGGTGGTGGGGGACAGCACCCAGTGAAATCAGAGGTGAGAGCACAAAGCAATACAGTAGGCAGACTCTGGTTTTTTTGGGGGGAGATGCTTGAGAATATCCGGGTGGACTCCTGAGGCTCGATCCCGCATTTGCGTATGCCGAGCCTCCTTCCTCATGACCTTTGTCCAGAGTGGAATGCCTCCCCGGCTCCCGGCACATGATCAGTGCATGCTCAGTCACGATATCAGTGCCTTCCCAGCCACGTGATCACTGACGGCACAGTCACGTGATCAGCGCCTCTCAGTCACGTGATCACCGTATGATAAACACGTGATCAGTGAACGACCAGCTACGTGATCACTGCATGCGCGGTCAGGTGGTCAGTTCCTGATCAGCCACCTGATCAGTGCGTGCATAGTCCCCTGATCAGCGCCTGTCAGTCACTGATCACTGCCTGATAAACACGTGATCAGTGCCCGAACAGCCACGTCATCAGTGCATGCACAGTCACGTGATCAGTGCATGATAGCCACGTGATCAGTGCGTGCACAGTCCCATGATCAGCGCCTGTCAGCCACTGATCATTGCCTGATAAACACGTGATCAGTGCATGATGAGCCATGTGATCAGTGCCTGATCAGCCAGGTCATCAGTGCATGCACAGTCACGTCATCAGTGCATGATAGCCACGTGATCAGTGCATGCTCAGTCACGTGATCTGGACTTGATCAGCCACGTGATCAGTGCCTGCAGAGTCACGTGATCAGGGCCTGCTGAGCTGCGTGATTCCTGCCGGCTCATCTGCATGACAATTGCCATCTGAGCTGCGTGATTCCTGTCGGCTCATCTGCTTGACAATTGCCAGCTGAGCTGCGTGATTCCTGCCTGGTCACGTGCTTGATTATTGCCAGTTGAGCAGCATGATTCGTCACTGCGGAGCTCCATGCTTATTGCCTGCTGATTGCGTGGTTCGTGTCTGCTCAGCTCTTTGAGTATCGTCTCCTGAGGTCCGTGTTCGGTCGCCACCTGCCGAGGACCAGCCCCAACTGATCCAGGGTATTCGAAGGAGAGATGGCCTAGGCGACTATTTATATTCTAATCAGAGATGTCAAGAATAATAGTATGAGGAGAGCTCAGTAGGAAAATTCGGTGGAGAAAGAGACTGAGTAGCTTGGTTTACGCGGAAGACCAATCAAACTTCAAGACAAGAAGTTTGCACCACTTACGTAGGCCGCAGGGGCCCTCTCGAATAGCGAAAGGTGCCTCACCCTAGACACCTTCTCAAGTGGGTCTTAGCAGCCCAGGCATAATTAGTAAGCGTGGTGGGTTCCGCGCTCCAGATGGAGACTCAGCTGGAAGTTAAAGGGAAGAATGACAAGGAACTTTATGAATTGGAGCTGTAAGTTAACTCTTTGACAGAGAGAGCGAGATGGTGGTGGGGGACAGCACCCAGTGAAATCAGAGGTGAGAGAACAAAGCAATACAGTAGGCAGACTCTGGTTTTTTTGGGGGGGAGATGCTTGAGAATATCCGGGTGGACTCCTGAGGCTCGATCCCGCATTTGCGTATGCCGTGCCTCCTTCCTCATGACCTTTGTCCAGAGTGGAATGCTTCCCCGTCTCCCGGCACATGATCAGTGCATGCTCAGTCACGATATCAGTGCCTTCTCAGCCACGTGATCACTGACGGCACAGTCACGTGATCAGCGCCTCTCAGTCACGTGATCATCGTATGATAAACACGTAATCAGTGAAGGACCAGCCACGTGATCACTGCATGCGCGGTCAGGTGGTCAGTTCCTGATCAGCCACCTGATCAGTGCGTGCACAGTCCCCTGATCAGCGCCTGTCAGTCACTGATCACTGCCTGATAAACACGTGATCAGTGCCCCAACAGCCACGTCATCAGTGCATGCGCAGTCACGTGATCAGTGCATGATAGCCACGTGACAGTGCGTGCACAGTCCCATGATCAGCGCCTGTCAGTCACTGATCATTGCCTGATTAACACGTGATCAGTGCATGATGAGCCATGTGATCAGTGCCTGATCAGCCACGTCATCAGTGCATGCGCAGTCACGTCATCAGTGCATGATCAGCCACGTGATCAGTGCCTGCAGAGTCACGTGATCAGGGCCTGCTGAGCTGCGTGATTCCTGTCGGCTCATCTGCTTGACAATTGCCAGCTGAGCTGCGTGATTCCTGCCTGGTCACGTGCTTGATTATTGCCAGTTGAGCAGCATGATTCGTCACTGCTGAGCTCCATGCTTATTGTCTGCTGATTGCGTGGTTCGTGTCTGCTCACCTCTTTGAGTATCACCTCCTGAGTTCCCTGTTCGGTCGCCACCTGCCGGGGACCAGCCCCAACTGATCCAGGGTATTCGAAGGAGAGATGGCCTAGGCGACTATTTATATGCTAATCAGAGATGTCAAGAATAATAGTATGAGGAGAGCTCAGTAGGAAAATTCCGTGGAGAAAAGAGACTGAGTAGCTTGGTTTCCGCGGAAGACCAATCAATCTTCAAGACAAGAAGTTTGCACCACTTACGTAGGCCTCAGGCGCCCTCTCGAATAGCGAAAGGTGCCTCACCCTAGACACCTTCTCGAGTGGGTCTTAGCAGCCCAGGCATAATTAGTAAGCGTGGTGGGTTCCGCGCTCCAGATGGAGACTCAGCTGGAAGTTAAAGGGAAGAATGACAAGGAACTTTATGAATTGGAGCTGTAAGTTAACTCTTTGACAGAGAGAGCGAGATGGTGGTGGGGGACAGCCCCCAGTGAAATCAGAGGTGAGAGCACAAAGCAATACAGTAGGCAGACTCTGGTTTTTTGGGGGGAGATGCTCGAGAATATGCGGGTGGACTCCTGAGGCTCGATCCCGCATTTGTGTATGCCGAGCCTCCTTCCTCATGACCTTTGTCCAGAGTGGAATGCCTCCCCGGCTCCCGGCACATGATCAGTGCATGCTCAGTAACGATATCAGTGCCTGCTCAGCCACGTGATCACTGATGGCACAGTCACGTGATCAGCGCCTCTAAGTCACGTGATCACCGTATGATAAACACGTGATCAGTGAACGACCAGCCACGAGATCACTGCATGCGCGGTCAGGTGGTCAGTTCCTGATCAGCCACCTGATCAGTGCGTGCACAGTCCCCTGATCAGCGCCTCTCAGTCCCTGATCACTGCCTGATAAACACGTGATCAGTGCATGATGAGCCATGTGATCAGTGCCTGATCAGCCACGTCATCAGTGCATGCGCAGTCACGTCATCAGTGCATGATAGCCACTTGATCAGTGCATGCTCAGTCACGTGATCTGGACTTGATCAGCCACGTGATCAGTGCCTGCAGAGTCACGTGATCAGGGCCTGCTGAGCTGCGTGATTCATGCCGGCTCATCTGCATGACAATTGCCATCTGAGCTGCGTGATTCCTGTCGGCTCATCTGCTTGACAATTGCCAGCTGAGCTGCGTGATTCCTGCCTGGTCACGTGCTTGATTATTGACAGTTGAGCAGCATGATTCGTCTCTGCTGAGCTCCATGCTTATTGCCTGCTGATTGCGTGGTTCGTGTCTGCTCAGCTCTTTGAGTATTGCCTCCTGAGGTCCGTGTTCGGTCGCCACCTGCCGGGGACCAGCCCCAACTGATCCAGGGTATTCGAAGGAGAGATGGCCTAGGCGACTATTTATATGCTAATCAGAGATGTCAAGAATAATAGTATGAGGAGAGCTCAGTAGGAAAATTCGGTGGAGAAAAGAGACTGAGTAGCTTGGTTTACGCGGAAGACCAATCAAACTTCAAGACAAGAAGTTTGCACCACTTACGTAGGCCGCAGGCGCCCTCTCGAATAGCGAAAGGTGCCTCACCCTAGACACCTTCTCGAGTGGGTCTTAGCAGCCCAGGCATAATTAGTAAGCGTGGTGGGTTCCGCGCTCCAGATGGAGACTCAGCTGGAAGTTAAAGGGAAGAATGACAAGGAACTTTATGAATTGGAGCTGTAAGTTAACTCTTTGACAGAGAGGAGCGAGATGGTGGTGGGGGACAGCACCCAGTGAAATCAGAGGTGAGAGCACAAAGCAATACAGTAGGCAGACTCTGGTTTTTTTGGGGGGGAGATGATCGAGAATATCCGGGTGGACTCCTGAGGCTCGATCCCGCATTTGCGTATGCCGAGCCTCCTTCCTCATGACCTTTGTCCATAGTGGAATGCCTCCCCGGCTCCCGGCACATGATCAGTGCATGCTCAGTCACGATATCAGTGCCTTCTCAGCCACGTGATCACTGACGGCACAGTCACGTGATCAGCGCCTCTCCGTCACGTGATCACCGTATGATAAACACGTGATCAGTGAACGACCAGCCACGTGATCACTGCATGCGCGGTCAGGTGGTCAGTTCCTGATCAGCCACCTGATCAGTGCGTGCACAGTCCCCTGATCAGCGCCTGTCAGTCACTGATCACTGCCTGATAAACACGTGATCAGTGCCCGAACAGCCACGTCATCAGTGCATGCCCAGTCACGTGATCAGTGCATGATAGCCACGTGATCAGTGCTTGCACAGTCCCATGATCAGCGCCTGTCAGTCACTGTTCATTGCCTGATAAACACGTGATCAGTGCATGATGAGCCATGGGATCAGTGCCCGATCAGCCACGTCATCAGTGCATGCGCAGTCCCGTCATCAGTGCATGATAGCCACGTGATCAGTGCATGCTCAGTCACGTGATCTGGACTTGATCAGCCACGTGATCAGTTCCTGCAGAGTCACGTGATCAGGGCCTGCTGAGCTGCGTGATTCCTGCCGGCTCATCTGCATGACAATTGCCATCTGAGCTGCGTGATTCCTGTCGGCTCATCTGCTTGACAATTGCCAGCTGAGCTGCGTGATTCCTGCCTGGTCACGTGCTTGATTATTGCCAGTTGAGCAGCATGATTCGTCCCTGCTGAGCTCCATGCTTATTGCCTGCTGATTGCGTGGTTCGTGTCTGCTCAGCTCTTTGAGTATTGTCTCCTGAGGTCCCTGTTCGGTCGCCACCTGCCAGGGACCAGCCCCAACTGATCCAGGGTATTCGAAGGAGAGATGGCCTAGGCGACTATTTATATGCTAATCAGAGATGTCAAGAATAATAGTATGAGGAGAGCTCAGTAGGAAAATTCGGTGGAGAAAAGAGACTGAGTAGCTTGGTTTACGCGGAAGACCAATCAAACTTCAAGACAAGAAGTTTGCACCACTTACGTAGGCCGCAGGGGCCCTCTCGAATAGCGAAAGGTGCCTCACCCTAGACACCTTCTCGAGTGGGTCTTAGCAGCCCAGGCATAATTAGTAAGCGTGGTGGGTTCCGCGCTCCAGATGGAGACTCAGCTGGAAGATAAAGGGAAGAATGACAAGGAACTTTATGAATTGGAGCTGTAAGTTAACTCATTGACAGAGAGAGCGAGATGGTGGTGGGGGACAGCACCCAGTGAAATCAGAGGTGAGAGCACAAAGCAATACAGTAGGCAGACTCTGGTTTTTTGGGGGGAGATGCTCGAGAATATCCGGGTGGACTCCTGAGGCTCGATCCCGCATTTGTGTATGCCGAGCCTCCTTCCTCATGACCTTTGTCCAGAGTGGAATGCCTCCCCGGCTCCCGGCACATGATCAGTGCATGCTCAGTCACGATATCAGTGCATGCTCAGTCACGTGATCACTGACGGCACAGTCACGTGATCAGCGCCTCTCAGTCACGTGATCACCGTATGATAAACACGTGATCAGTGAACGACCAGCCACGTGATCACTGCATGCGTGGTCAGGTGGTCAGTTCCTGATCAGCCCCCTGATCAGTGCGTGCACAGTCCCCTGATCAGCGCCTGTCAGTCACTGATCACTGCCTGATAAACACGTGATCAGTGCATGATCAGCCACGTGATCAGTGCATGATCAGCCACGTGATCAGTGCATGCGCAGTCACGTGATCAGTGCATGATAGCCACGTGATCAGTGCATGCACAGTCACGTGATCAGTGCATGATCAGTCACGTGATCAGTGCATGATAGCCACGTGATCAGTGCATGATCAGCCACGTGATCAGTGCCATCAGCCACGTGATCAGTGCATGATCAGCCACGTGATCAGTGCATGATCAGCCACGTGATCAGTGCATGCTCAGTCACGTGATCAGTGCATGATCAGCCACGTGATCAGTGCATGCTCAGTCACGTGATCAGGGCCTGCTGAGCCACGTGATCAGTGCCTGCTCAGTCACGTGATCATTGCCTGCTGAGCTGCGTGATTCCTGTCGGCTCATCTGCTTGACAATTGCCAGCTGAGCTGCGTGATTCCTGCCTGGTCACGTGCTTGATTATTGCCAGTTGAGCAGCATGATTCGTCCCTGCTGAGCTCCATGCTTATTGCCTGCTGATTGCGTGGTTCGTGTCTGCTCAGCTCTTTGAGTATCGCCTACTGAGGTCCCTGTTCGGTCGCCACCTGCCGGGGACCAGCCCCAACTGATCCAGGGTATTCGAAGGAGAGATGGCCTAGGCGACTATTTATATGCTAATCAGAGATGTCAAGAATAATAGTATGAGGAGAGCTCAGTAGGAAAATTCGGTGGAGAAAAGAGACTGAGTATCTTGGTTTACGCGGAAGACCAATCAAACTTCAAGACAAGAAGTTTGCACCACTTACGTAGGCCGCAGGCGCCCTCTCGAATAGCGAAAGGTGCCTCACCCTAGACACCTTCTCGAGTGGGTCTTAGCAGCCCAGGCATAATTAGTAAGCGTGGTGTGTTCTGCGCTCCAGATGGAGACTCAGCTGGAAGTTAAAGGGAAGAATGACAAGGAACTTTATGAATTGGAGCTGTAAGTTAACTCTTTGACAGAGAGAGCGAGATGGTGGTGGGGGACAGCCCCCAGTGAAATCAGAGGTGAGAGCAGAAAGCAATACAGTAGGCAGACTCTGGTTTTTTGGGGGGAGATGCTCGAAAATATCCGGGTGGACTCCTGAGGTTCGATCCCCCATTTGCGTATGCCGAGCCTCCTTCCTCATGACCTTTGTCCAGAGTGGAATGCCTCCCCGGCTCCCGGCACATGATCAGTGCATGCTCAGTCACGATATCAGTGCATGCTCAGCCACGTGATCACTGACGGCACAGTCACGTGATCAGCGCCTCGCAGTCACGTGATCACCGTAGGATAAACACGTGATCAGTGAACGACCAGCCACGTGATCACTGCATGCGCAGTCAGGTGGTCACTTCCTGATCAGCCACCTGATCAGTGCGTGCACAGTCCCCTGATCAGCGCCTGTCAGTCACTGATCACTGCCTGATAAACACGTGATCAGTGCCCGAACAGACACGTCATCAGTGCATGCGCAGTCACGTGATCAGTGCATGATAGCCACGTGATCAGTGCGTGCACAGTCCCGTGATCAGCGCCTGTCAGTCACTGATCATTGCCTGATAAACACGAGATCAGTGCATGATGAGCCATGTGATCAGTGCCTGATCAGCCACGTCATCAGTGCATGCGCAGTCACGTCATCAGTGCATGATAGCCACGTGATCAGTGCATGCTCAGTCACGTGATCTGGACTTGATCAGCCACGTGATCAGTGCCTGCAGAGTCACGTGATCAGGGCCTGCTGAGCTGCGTGATTCCTGCCGGCTCATCTGCATGACAATTGCCATCTGAGCTGCGTGATTCCTGTCGGCTCATCTGCTTGACAATTGCCAGCTGAGCTGCGTGATTCCTGCCTGGTCACGTGCTTGATTATTGCCAGTTGAGCAGCATGATTCGTCACTGCTGAGCTCCAGGCTTATTGCCTGCTGATTGCGTGGTTCGTGTCTGCTCAGCTCTTTGAGTATCACCTCCTGAGGTCCCTGTTCGGTCGCCACCTGCTGGGGACCAGCCCCAACTGATCCAGGGTATTCGAAGGAGAGATGGCCTAGGCGACTATTTATATGCTAATCAGAGATGTTAAGAATAATAGTATGAGGAGAGCTCAGTAGGAAAATTCGGTGGAGAAAAGAGACTGAGTAGCTTGGTTTACGCGGAAGACCAATCAAACTTCAAGACAAGAAGTTTGCACCACTTACGTAGGCCGCAGGCGCCCTCTCGAATAGCGAAAGGTGCCTCACCCTGGACACCTTCTCGAGTGGGTCTTAGCAGCCCAGGCATAATTAGTAAGCGTGGTGGGTTCCGCGCTCCAGATGGAGACTCAGCTGGAAGTTAAAGGGAAGAATGACAAGGAACTTTATGAATTGGAGCTCTAAGTTAACTCTTTGACAGAGAGAGCGAGATGGTGGTGGGGGACAGCCCCCAGTGAAATCAGAGGTGAGAGCACAAAGCAATACAGTAGGCAGACTCTTTTTTGGGGGGAGATGCTCGAGAATATCCGGGTGGACTCCTGAGGCTCGATCCCGCATTTGTGTATGCCGAGCCTCCTTCCTCATGACCTTTGTCCAGAGTGGAATGCCTCCCCGGCTCCCGGCACATGATCAGTGCATGCTCAGTCACGATATCAGTGCCTGCTCAGCCACGTGATCACTGACGGCACAGTCATGTGATCAGCGCCTCTCAGTCACGTGATCACCGTACGATAAACACGTGATCAGTGAACGACCAGCCACGTGATCACTGCATGCGCGGTCAGGAGGTCAGTTCCTGATCAGCCACCTGATCAGTGCGTGCACAGTCCCCTGATAAGCGCCTGTCAGTCACTGATCACTGCCTGATAAACACGTGATCAGTGCCCGAACAGCCACGTCATCAGTGCATGCGCAGTCCCGTGATCAGTGCATGATAGCCACGTGATCAGTGCGTGCACAGTCCCATGATCAGCGCCTGTCAGTCACTTATCATTGCCTGATAAACACGTGATCAGTGCATGATGAGCCATGTGATCAGTGCCCAATCAGCCACGTCATCAGTGCATGATAGCCACCTGATCAGTGCATGCTCAGTCACGTGATCTGGACTTGATCAGCCACGTGATCAGTGCCTGCAGAGTCACGTGATCAGGGCCTGCTGAGCTGCGTGATTCCTGCCGGCTCATCTGCATGACAATTGCCAGCTGAGCTGCGTGATTCCTGTCCGCTCATCTGCTTGACAATTGCCAGCTGAGCTGCGTGATTCCTGCCTGGTCACGTGCTTGATTATTGCCAGTTGAGCAGCATGATTCGTCACTGCTGAGCTCCATGCTTATTGCCTGCTGATTGCGTGGTTCGTGTCTGCTCAGCTCTTTGAGTATCGCCTCCTGAGGTCCCTGTTCGGTCGCCACCTGCCGGGGACCAGCCCCAACTGATCCAGGGTATTCGAAGGAGAGATGGCCTAGGCGACTATTTATATGCTAATCAGTGATGTCAAGAATAATAGTATGAGGAGAGCTCAGTAGGAAAATTCGGTGGAGAAAAGAGACTGAGTAGCTTGGTTTACGCGGAAGAGCAATCAAACTTCAAGACAAGAAGTTTGCACCACTTACGTAGGCCGCAGGCGCCCTCTCGAATAGCGAAAGGTGCCTCACCCTAGACACCTTCTCGAGTGGGTCTTAGCAGCCCAGGCATAATTAGTAAGCGTGGTGGGTTCCGCGCTCCAGATGGAGACTCAGCTGGAAGTTAAAGGGAAGAATGACAAGGAACTTTATGAATTGGAGCTCTAAGTTAACTCTTTGACAGAGAGAGCGAGATGGTGGTGGGGGACAGCCCCCAGTGAAATCAGAGGTGAGAGCACAAAGCAATACAGTAGGCAGACTCTGGGTTTTTTTGGGGGGAGATGCTCGAGAATATCCAGGTGGACTCCTGAGGCTCGATCCCGCATTTGCGTATGCCGAGCCTCCTTCCTCATGACCTTTGTCCAGAGTGGAATGCCTCCCCGGCTCCCGGCACATGATCAGTGCATGCTCAGTCACGATATCAGTGCCTGCTCAGCCACGTGATCACTGACGGCACAGTCACGTGATCAGCCCCTCTCAGTCAAGTGATCACCGTATGATAAACATGTGATCAGTGAACGACCAGCCACGTGATCACTGCATTCGCGGTCAGGTGGTCAGTTCCTGATCAGCCATCTGATCAGTGCGTGCACAGGCCCCTGATCAGCGCCTGTCAGTCACTGATCACTGCCTGATAAACACGTGATCAGTGCCCGAACAGCCACGTCATCAGTGCATGCGCAGTCACGTGATCAGTGCATGATAGCCACGTGATCAGGGCGTGCACAGTCCCATGATCAGCGCCTGTCAGTCACTGATCATTGCCTGATAAACACGTGATCAGTGCATGATGAGCCATGTGATCAGTGCCTGATCAGCCACGTCATCAGTGCATGCGCAGTCACGTCATCAGTGCATGATAGCCACGTGATCAGTGCATGCTCAGTCCCGTGATCTGGACTTGATCAGCCACGTGATCAGTGCCTGCAGAGTCACGTGATCAGGGCCTGCTGAGCTGCGTGATTCCTGCTGGCTCATCTGCATGACATTTGCCATCTGAGCTGCGTGATTCCTGTCGGCTCATCTGCTTGACAATTGCCAGCTGAGCTGCGTGATTCCTGCCTGGTCACGTGCTTGATTATTGCCAGTTGAGCAGCATGATTCATCACTGCTGAGCTCCATGCTTATTGCCTGCTGATTGCGTGGTTCGTGTCTGCTCAGCTCTTTGAGTATTGCCTCCTGAGGTGCCTGTTCGGTCGCCACCTGCCGGGAACCAGCCCCAACTGATCCAGGGTATTCGAAGGAGAGATGGCCTAGGCGACTATTTATATGCTAATCAGAGATGTCAAGAATAATAGTATGAGGAGAGCTCAGTAGGAAAATTCGGTGGAGAAAAGAGACTGAGTAGCTTGGTTTACGCGGAAGTCCAATCAAACTTCAAGACAAGAAGTTTGCACCACTTACGTAGGCCGCAGGCGCCCTCTCGTATAGCGAAAGGTGCCTCACCCTAGACACCTTCTCGAGTGGGTCTTAGCAGCCCAGGCATAATTAGTAAGCGTGATGGGTTCCGCGCTCCAGATGGAGCCTCAGCTGGAAGTTAAAGGGAAGAATGACAAGGAACTTTATGAATTGGAGCTGTAAGTTAACTCTTTGACAGAGAGAGTGAGATGGTGGTGGGGGACAGCCCCCAGTGAAATCAGAGGTGAGAGCACAAAGCAATACAGTAGGCAGACTCTGGTTTTTTTGGGGGGGAGATGCTCGAGAATATCCGGGTGGACTCCTGAGGCTCGATCCCGCATTTGCGTATGCCGAGCCTCCTTCCTCATGACCTTTGTCCAGAGTGGAATGCCTCGCCGGCTCCCGGCACATGATCAGTGCATGCTCAGTCACGATATCAGTGCCTGCTCAGCCACGTGATCACTGACGGCACAGTCACGTGATCAGCGCCTCTCAGTCACGTGATCACCGTAGGATAAACATGTGATCAGTGAACGACCAGCCACGTGATCACTGCATGCGCAGTCAGGTGGTCAGTTCCTGATCAGCCACCTGATCAGTGCGTGCACAGTCCCCTGATCAGCGCCTGTCAGTCACTGATCACTGCCTGATAAACACGTGATCAGTGTCCGAACAGCCACGTCATCAGTGCATGCGCAGTCACGTGATCAGTGCATGATAGCCACGTGATCAGTGCGTGCACAGTCCCATGATCAGCGCCTGTCAGTCACTGATCATTGCCTGATAAACACGTGATCAGTGCATAATGAGCCATGGGATCAGTGCCTGATCAGCCACGTCATCTGTGCATGCGCAGTCACTTCATCAGTGCATGATAGCCACGTGATCAGTGCATGCTCAGTCACGTGATCTGCACTTGATCAGCCACGTGATCAGTGCCTGCAGAGTCACGTGATCAGGGCCTGCTGAGCTGCGTGATTCCTGCCTCGTCACGTGCTTGATTATTGCCAGTTGAGCAGCATGATTCGTCACTGCTGAGCTCCATGCTTATTGCCTGCTGATTGCGTGGTTCGTGTCTGCTCAGCTCTTTGAGTATCGCCTCCTGAGGTCCCTGTTCGGTCGCCACCTGCCGGGGACCAGCCCCAACTGATCCAGGGTATTCGAAGGAGAGATGGCCTAGGCGACTATTTATATGCTAATCTGAGATGTCAAGAATAATAGTATGAGGAGAGCTCAGTAGGAAAATTCGGTGGAGAAAACAGACTGAGTAGCTTGGTTTACACGGAAGACCAATCAAACTTCAAGACAAGAAGTTTGCACCACTTACGTAGGCCGCAGGCGCCCTCTCGAATAGCGAAAGGTGCCTCACCCTAGACACCTTCTCGAGTGGGTCTTAGCAGCCCAGGCATAATTAGTAAGCGTGGTGGGTTCCGCGCTCCAGATGGAGACTCAGTTGGAAGTTAAAGGGAAGAATGACAAGGAACTTTATGAATTGGAGCTGTAAGTTAACTCTTTGACAGAGAGAGCGAGATGGTGGTGGGGGACAGCCCCCAGTGAAATCAGAGGTGAGAGCACAAAGCAATACAGTAGGCAGACTCTGGTTTTTTTGGGGGGAGATGCTTGAGAATATCCGGGTGGACTCCTGAGGCTCGATCCCGCATTTGCGTATGCCGAGCCTCCTTCCTCATGACCTTTGTCCAGAGTGGAATGCCTCCCCGGCTCCCGGCACATGATCAGTGCATGCTCAGTCACGATATCAGTGCCTTCTCAGCCACGTGATCACTGACGGCACAGTCACGTGATCAGCGCCTCTCAGTCACGTGATCACCGTATGATAAACACGTGATCAGTGAACGACCAGCCACGTGATCACTGCATGCGCGGTCAGGTGGTCAGTTCCTGATCAGCCACCTGATCAGTGCGTGCACAGTCCCCTGATCAGCGCCTGTCAGTCACTGATCACTGCCTGATAAACACGTGATCAGTGCCCGAACAGCCACGTCATCAGTGCATGCCCAGTCACGTGATCAGTGCATGATAGCCACGTGATCAGTGCGTGCACAGTCCCATGATCAGCGCCTGTCAGTCACTGATCATTGCCTGATAAACACGTGATCAGTGCATGATGAGCCATGGGATCAGTGCCTGATCAGCCACGTCATCAGTGCCTGCGCAGTCACGTCATCAGTGCATGATAGCCACGTGATCAGTGCATGCTCAGTCACGTGATCTGGACTTGATCAGCCACGTGATCAGTGCCTGCAGAGTCACGTGATCAGGGCCTGCTGAGCTGCGTGATTCCTGCCGGCTCATCTGCATGACAATTGCCATCTGAGCTGCGTGATTCCTGTCGGCTCATCTGCTTGACAATTGCCAGCTGAGCTGCGTGATTCCTGTCTGGTCACGTGCTTGATTATTGCCAGTTGAGCAGCATGATTCGTCACTGCTGAGCTCCATGCTTATTGCCTGCTGATTGCGTGGTTCGTGTCTGCTCAGCTCTTTGAGTATCGCCTCCTGAGGTCCCTGTTCGGTCGCCACCTGCCAGGGACCAGCCCCAACTGATCCAGGGTATTCGAAGGAGAGATGGCCTAGGCGACTATTTATATGCTAATCAGAGATGTCAAGAATAATAGTATGAGGAGAGCTCAGTAGGAAAATTCGGTGGAGAAAAGAGACTGAGTAGCTTGGTTTACGCGGAAGACCAATCAAACTTCAAGACAAGAAGTTTGCACCACTTACGTAGGCCGCAGGCGCCCTCTCGAATAGCGAAAGGTGCCTCACCCTAGACACCTTCTCGAGTGGGTCTTAGCAGCCCAGGCATAATTAGTAAGCGTGGTGGGTTCCGCGCTCCAGATGGAGACTCAGCTGGAAGTTAAAGGGAAGAATGACAAGGAACTTTATGAATTGGAGCTGTAAGTTAACTCTTTGACAGAGAGAGCGAGATGGTGGTGGGGGACAGCCCCCAGTGAAATCAGAGGTGAGAGCACACAGCAATACAGTAGGCAGACTCTGGTTTTTTTGGGGGGAGATGCTCGAGAATATCCGGGTGGACTCCTGAGGCTCGATCCCGAATTTGCGTATGCCGAGCCTCCTTCCTCATGACCTTTGTCCAGAGTGGAAGGCCTCCCCGGCTCCCGGCACATGATCAGTGCATGCTCAGTCACGATATCAGTGCCTGCTCAGCCACGTGATCACTGACGGCACAGTCACGTGATCAGCGCCTCTCAGTCACGTGATCACCGTATGATAAACACGTGATCAGTGAACGACCAGCCACGTGATCACTGCATGCGCAGTCAGGTGGTCAGTTCCTGATCAGCCACCTGATCAGTGCGTGCACAGTCCCCTGATCAGCGCCTGTCAGTCACTGATCACTGCCTGATAAACACGGGATCAGTGCCCGAACAGCCACGTCATCAGTGCATGCGCAGTCACGTGATCAGTGCATGATAGCCACGTGATCAGTGCGTGCACAGTCCCATGATCAGCGCCTGTCAGTCACTGATCATTGCCTGATAAACACGTGATCAGTGCATGATGAGCCATGTGATCAGTGCCTGATCAGCCACGTCATCAGTGCATGCGCAGTCACGTCATCAGTGCATGATAGCCACGTGATCAGTGCCTGCTCAGTCACGTGATCTGGACTTTATCAGCCACGTGATCAGTGCCTGCAGAGTCACGTGATCAGGGCCTGCTGAGCTGCGTGATTCCTGCCGGCTCATCTGCATGACAATTGCCAGCTGAGCTGCGTGATTCCTGTCTGGTCACGTGCTTGATTATTGCCAGTTGAGCAGCATGATTCGTCACTGCTGAGCTCCATGCTTATTGCCTGCTGATTGCGTGGTTCGTGTCTGCTCAGCTCTTTGAGTATCGCCTCCTGAGGTCCCTGTTCGGTCGCCACCTGCCGGGGACCAGCCCCAACTGATTCAGGGTATTCGAAGGAGAGATGGCCTAGGCGACTATTTATATGCTAATCATAGATGTCAAGAATAATAGTATGAGGAGAGCTCAGTAGGAAAATTCGGTGGAGAAACGAGACTGAGTAGCTTGGTTTACGCAGAAGACCAATCAAACTTCAAGACAAGAAGTTTGCACCACTTACGTAGGCCGCAGGCGCCCTCTCGAATAGCGAAAGGTGCCTCACACTAGACACCTTCTCGAGTGGGTCTTAGCAGCCCAGGCATAATTAGTAAGCGTGGTGGGTTCCTCGCTCCAGATGGAGACTCAGCTGGAAGTTAAAGGGAAGAATGACAAGGAACTTTATGAATTGAAGCTGTAAGTTAACTCTTTGACAGAGAGAGCGAGATGGTGGTGGGGGACAGACCCCAGTGAAATCAGAGGTGAGAGCAAAAGCAATACAGTAGGCAGACTCTGGTTTTTTTGGGGGGAGATGCTCGAGAATATCCGGGTGGACTCCTGAGGCTCGATCCCGCATTTGCGTATGCCGAGCCTCCTTCCTCATGACCTTTGTCCAGAGTGGAAGGCCTCCCCGGCTCCCGGCACATGATCAGTGCATGCTCAGTCACGATATCAGTGCCTGCTCAGCCACGTGATCACTGACGGCACAGTCACGTGATCAGCGCCTCTCAGTCACGTGATCACCGTATGATAAACACGTGATCAGTGAACGACCAGCCACGTGATCACTGCATGCGCAGTCAGGTGGTCAGTTCCTGATCAGCCACCTGATCAGTGCGTGCACAGTCCCCTGATCAGCGCCTGTCAGTCACTGATCACTGCCTGATAAACACGTGATCAGTGCCCGAACAGCCACGTCATCAGTGCATGCGCAGTCACGTGATCAGTGCATGATAGCCACGTGATCAGTGCCTGCACAGTCCCATGATCAGCGCCTGTCAGTCACTGATCATTGCCTGATAAACACGTGATCAGTGCATGATGAGCCATGGGATCAGTGCCAGATCAGCCACGTCATCAGTGCATGCGCAGTCACGTCATCAGTGCATGATAGCCACGTGATCAGTGCATGCTCAGTCACGTGATCTGGACTTGATCAGCCACGTGATCAGTGCCTGCAGAGTCACGTGATCAGGGCCTGCTGAGCTGCGTGATTCCTGCCGGCTCATCTGCATGACAATTGCCAGCTGAGCTGCGTGATTCCTGTCGGGTCATCTGCTTGACAATTGCCAGCTGAGCTGCGTGATTCCTGCCTGGTCACGTGCTTGATTATTGCCAGTTGAGCAGCATGATTCGTCACTGCTGAGCTCCATGCTTAATGCCTGCTGATTGCGTGGTTCGTGTCTGCTCAGCTCTTTGAGTATCGCCTCCTGAGGTCCCTGTACGGTCGCCACCTGCCGGGGACCAGCCCCAACTGATCCAGGGTATTCGAAGGAGAGATGGCCTAGGCGACTATTTATATGCTAATCAGAGATGTCAAGAATAATAGTATGAGGAGAGCTCAGTAGGAAAATTCGGTGGAGAAAAGAGATTGAGTAGCTTGGTTTACGCGGAAGACCAATCAAACTTCAAGACAAGAAGTTTGCACCACTTACGTAGGCCGCAGGCGCCCTCTCGAATAGCGAAAGGTGCCTCACCCTAGACACCTTCTCGAGTGGGTCTTAGCAGCCCAGGCATAATAAGTAAGCGTGGTGGGTTCCGAGCTCCAGATGGAGACTCAGCTGGAAGTTAAAGGGAAGAATGACAAGGAACTTTATGAATTGGAGCTGTAAGTTAACTCTTTGACAGAGAGAGCGAGATGGTGGTGGGGGACAGCCCCCAGTGAAATCAGAGGTGAGAGCACAAAGCAATACAGTAGGAAAACTCTGGATTTTTTGGGGGGGAGATGCTCGAGAATATCCGGGTGGACTCCTGAGGCTCGATCCCGCATTTGCGTATGCCGAGCCTCCTACCTCATGACCTTTGTCCAGAGTGGAATGCCTCCCCGGCTCCCGGCACATGATCAGTGCATGCTCAGTCACGATATCAGTGCCTGCTCAGCCACGTGACCACTGACGGCACAGTCACGTGATCAGCGCCTCTCAGTCACGTGATCACCGTAGGATAAACACGTGATCAGTGAACGACCAGCCACGTGATCACTGCATGCGCAGTCAGGTGGTCAGTTCCTGATCAGCCACCTGATCAGTGCGTGCACAGTCCCCTGATCAGCGCCTGTCAGTCACTGATCACTGCCTGATAAACACGTGATCAGTGCCCGAACAGCCACGTCATCAGTGCATGCACAGTCACGTGATCAGTGCATGATAGCCACGTGATCAGTGTGTGCACAGTCCCATGATCAGCGCCTGTCAGTCACTGATCATTGCCTGATAAACACGTGATCAGTGCATGATGAGCCATGTGATCAGTGCCTGATCAGCCACGTCATCAGTGCATGCGCAGTCACGTCATCAGTGCATGATAGCCACGTGATCAGTGCATGCTCAGTCACGTGATCTGGACTTGATCAGCCACGTGATCAGTGCCTGCAGAGTCACGTGATCAGGGCCTGCTGAGCTGCGTGATTCCTGCCGGCTCATCTGCATGACAATTGCCATCTGAGCTGCGTGATTCCTGTCGGCTCATCTGCTTGACAATTGCCAGCTGAGCTGCGTGATTCCTGCCTGGTCACGTGCTTGATTATTGCCAGTTGAGCAGCATGATTCGTCACTGCTGAGCTCCATGCTTATTGCCTGCTGATTGCGTGGTTCGTGTCTGCTCAGCTCTTTGAGTATTGCCTCCTGAGGTCCCTGTTCGGTCGCCACCTGCCGGGGACCAGCCCCAACTGATCCAGGGTATTCGAAGGAGAGATGGCCTAGGCGACTATTTATATGCTAATCAGAGATGTCAAGAATAATAGTATGAGGAGAGCTCAGTAGGAAAATTCGGTGGAGAAAAGAGACTGAGTAGCTTGGTTTACGCGGAAGACCAATCAAACTTCAAGACAAGAAGTTTGCACCACTTACGTAGGCCGCAGGCGCCCTCTCGAATAGCGAAAGGTGCCTCACCCTAGACACCTTCTCGAGTGGGTCTTAGCAGCCCAGGCATAATTAGTAAGCGTGGTGGGTTCCGCGCTCCAGATGGAGACTCAGCTGGAAGTTAAAGGGAAGAATGACAAGGAACTTTATGAATTGGAGCTGTAAGTTAACTCTTTGACAGAGAGAGCGAGATGGTGGTGGGGGACAGCCCCCAGTGAAATCAGAGGTGAGAGCACAAAGCAATACAGTAGGCAGACTCTGGTTTTTTTGGGGGAGATGCTCGAGAATATCCGGGTGGACTCCTGAGGCTCGATCCCGCATTTGCGTATGCCGAGCCTCCTTCCTCATGACCTTTGTCCAGAGTGGAATGCCTCCCCGGCTCCCGGCACATGATCAGTGCATGCTCAGTCACGATATCAGTGCCTGCTCAGCCACGTGATCACTGACGGCACAGTCACGTGATCAGCGCCTCTCAGTCACGTGATCACCGTATGATAAACACGTGATCAGTGAACGACCAGCCACGTGATCACTGCATGCGCAGTCAGGTGGTCAGTTCCTGATCAGCCACCTGATCAGTGCGTGCACAGTCCCCTGATCAGCGCCTGTCAGTCACTGATCACTGCCTGATAAACACGTGATCAGTGCCCGAACAGCCACGTGATCAGTGCGTGCACAGTCCCATGATCAGCGCCTGTCAGTCACTGATCATTGCCTGATAAACACGTGATCAGTGCATGATGAGCCATGTGATCAGTGCCTGATCAGCCACGTCATCAGTGCATGCGCAGTCACGTCATCAGTGCATGATAGCCACGTGATCAGTGCATGCTCAGTCACGTGATCTGGACTTGATCAGCCACGTGATCAGTGCCTGCAGAGTCACGTGATCAGGGCCTGCTGAGCTGCGTGATTCCTGCCGGCTCATCTGCATGACAATTGCCATCTGAGCTGCGTGATTCCTGTCGGCTCATCTGCTTGACAATTGCCAGCTGAGCTGCGTGATTCCTGCCTGGTCACGTGCTTGATTATTGCCAGTTGAGCAGCATGATTCGTCACTGCTGAGCTCCATGCTTATTGCCTGCTGATTGCGTGGTTCGTGTCTGCTCAGCTCTTTGAGTATTGCCTCCTGAGGTCCCTGTTCGGTCGCCACCTGCCGGGGACCAGCCCCAACTGATCCAGGGTATTCGAAGGAGAGATGGCCTAGGCGACTATTTATATGCTAATCAGAGATGTCAAGAATAATAGTATGAGGAGAGCTCAGTAGGAAAATTCGGTGGAGAAAAGAGACTGAGTAGCTTGGTTTACGCGGAAGACCAATCAAACTTCAAGACAAGAAGTTTGCACCACTTACGTAGGCCGCAGGCGCCCTCTCGAATAGCGAAAGGTGCCTCACCCTAGACACCTTCTCGAGTGGGTCTTAGCAGCCCAGGCATAATTAGTAAGCGTGGTGGGTTCCGCGCTCCAGATGGAGACTCAGCTGGAAGTTAAAGGGAAGAATGACAAGGAACTTTATGAATTGGAGCTGTAAGTTAACTCTTTGACAGAGAGAGCGAGATGGTGGTGGGGGACAGCCCCCAGTGAAATCAGAGGTGAGAGCACAAAGCAATACAGTAGGCAGACTCTGGTTTTTTGGGGGGAGATGCTCGAGAATATCCGGGTGGACTCCTGAGGCTCGATCCCGCATTTGCGTATGCCGAGCCTCCTTCCTCATGACCTTTGTCCAGAGTGGAATGCCTCCCCGGCTCCCGGCACATGATCAGTGCATGCTCAGTCACGATATCAGTGCCTGCTCAGCCACGTGATCACCGTCATGATCAAACACGTGATCAGTGAACGACCAGCCACGTGATCACTGCATGCGCAGTCAGGTGGTCAGTTCCTGATCAGCCACCTGATCAGTGCGTGCACAGTCCCCTGATCAGCGCCTGTCAGTCACTGATCACTGCCTGATAAACACGTGATCAGTGCCCGAACAGCCACGTCATCAGTGCATGCGCAGTCACGTGATCAGTGCATGATAGCCACGTGATCAGTGCGTGCACAGTCCCATGATCAGCGCCTGTCAGTCACTGATCATTGCCTGATAAACACGTGATCAGTGCATGATGAGCCATGTGATCAGTGCCTGATCAGCCACGTCATCAGTGCATGCGCAGTCACGTCATCAGTGCATGATAGCCACGTGATCAGTGCATGCTCAGTCACGTGATCTGGACTTGATCAGCCACGTGATCAGTGCCTGCAGAGTCACGTGATCAGGGCCTGCTGAGCTGCGTGATTCCTGCCGGCTCATCTGCATGACAATTGCCAGCTGAGCTGCGTGATTCCTGTCGGCTCATCTGCTTGACAATTGCCAGCTGAGCTGCGTGATTCCTGCCTGGTCACGTGCTTGATTATTGCCAGTTGAGCAGCATGATTCGTCACTGCTGAGCTCCATGCTTATTGCCTGCTGATTGCGTGGTTCGTGTCTGCTCAGCTCTTTGAGTATTGCCTCCTGAGGTCCCTGTTCGGTCGCCACCTGCCGGGGACCAGCCCCAACTGATCCAGGGTATTCGAAGGAGAGATGGCCTAGGCGACTATTTATATGCTAATCAGAGATGTCAAGAATAATAGTATGAGGAGAGCTCAGTAGGAAAATTCGGTGGAGAAAAGAGACTGAGTAGCTTGGTTTACGCGGAAGACCAATCAAACTTCAAGACAAGAAGTTTGCACCACTTACGTAGGCCGCAGGCGCCCTCTCGAATAGCGAAAGGTGCCTCACCCTAGACACCTTCTCGAGTGGGTCTTAGCAGCCCAGGCATAATTAGTAAGCGTGGTGGGTTCCGCGCTCCAGATGGAGACTCAGCTGGAAGTTAAAGGGAAGAATGACAAGGAACTTTATGAATTGGAGCTGTAAGTTAACTCTTTGACAGAGAGAGCGAGATGGTGGTGGGGGACAGCCCCCAGTGAAATCAGAGGTGAGAGCACAAAGCAATACAGTAGGCAGACTCTGGTTTTTTTGGGGGGAGATGCTCGAGAATATCCGGGTGGACTCCTGAGGCTCGATCCCGCATTTGCGTATGCCGAGCCTCCTTCCTCATGACCTTTGTCCAGAGTGGAATGCCTCCCCGGCTCCCGGCACATGATCAGTGCATGCTCAGTCACGATATCAGTGCCTGCTCAGCCACGTGATCACTGACGGCACAGTCACGTGATCAGCGCCTCTCAGTCACGTGATCACCGTATGATAAACACGTGATCAGTGAACGACCAGCCACGTGATCACTGCATGCGCAGTCAGGTGGTCAGTTCCTGATCAGCCACCTGATCAGTGCGTGCACAGTCCCCTGATCAGCGCCTGTCAGTCACTGATCACTGCCTGATAAACACGTGATCAGTGCCCGAACAGCCACGTCATCAGTGCATGCGCAGTCACGTGATCAGTGCATGATAGCCACGTGATCAGTGCGTGCACAGTCCCATGATCAGCGCCTGTCAGTCACTGATCATTGCCTGATAAACACGTGATCAGTGCATGATGAGCCATGTGATCAGTGCCTGATCAGCCACGTCATCAGTGCATGCGCAGTCACGTCATCAGTGCATGATAGCCACGTGATCAGTGCATGCTCAGTCACGTGATCTGGACTTGATCAGCCACGTGATCAGTGCCTGCAGAGTCACGTGATCAGGGCCTGCTGAGCTGCGTGATTCCTGCCGGCTCATCTGCATGACAATTGCCATCTGAGCTGCGTGATTCCTGTCGGCTCATCTGCTTGACAATTGCCAGCTGAGCTGCGTGATTCCTGCCTGGTCACGTGCTTGATTATTGCCAGTTGAGCAGCATGATTCGTCACTGCTGAGCTCCATGCTTATTGCCTGCTGATTGCGTGGTTCGTGTCTGCTCAGCTCTTTGAGTATTGCCTCCTGAGGTCCCTGTTCGGTCGCCACCTGCCGGGGACCAGCCCCAACTGATCCAGGGTATTCGAAGGAGAGATGGCCTAGGCGACTATTTATATGCTAATCAGAGATGTCAAGAATAATAGTATGAGGAGAGCTCAGTAGGAAAATTCGGTGGAGAAAAGAGACTGAGTAGCTTGGTTTACGCGGAAGACCAATCAAACTTCAAGACAAGAAGTTTGCACCACTTACGTAGGCCGCAGGCGCCCTCTCGAATAGCGAAAGGTGCCTCACCCTAGACACCTTCTCGAGTGGGTCTTAGCAGCCCAGGCATAATTAGTAAGCGTGGTGGGTTCCGCGCTCCAGATGGAGACTCAGCTGGAAGTTAAAGGGAAGAATGACAAGGAACTTTATGAATTGGAGCTGTAAGTTAACTCTTTGACAGAGAGAGCGAGATGGTGGTGGGGGACAGCCCCCAGTGAAATCAGAGGTGAGAGCACAAAGCAATACAGTAGGCAGACTCTGGTTTTTTGGGGGGAGATGCTCGAGAATATCCGGGTGGACTCCTGAGGCTCGATCCCGCATTTGCGTATGCCGAGCCTCCTTCCTCATGACCTTTGTCCAGAGTGGAATGCCTCCCCGGCTCCCGGCACATGATCAGTGCATGCTCAGTCACGATATCAGTGCCTGCTCAGCCACGTGATCACTGACGGCACAGTCACGTGATCAGCGCCTCTCAGTCACGTGATCACCGTATGATAAACACGTGATCAGTGAACGACCAGCCACGTGATCACTGCATGCGCAGTCAGGTGGTCAGTTCCTGATCAGCCACCTGATCAGTGCGTGCACAGTCCCCTGATCAGCGCCTGTCAGTCACTGATCACTGCCTGATAAACACGTGATCAGTGCCCGAACAGCCACGTCATCAGTGCATGCGCAGTCACGTGATCAGTGCATGATAGCCACGTGATCAGTGCGTGCACAGTCCCATGATCAGCGCCTGTCAGTCACTGATCATTGCCTGATAAACACGTGATCAGTGCATGATGAGCCATGTGATCAGTGCCTGATCAGCCACGTCATCAGTGCATGCGCAGTCACGTCATCAGTGCATGATAGCCACGTGATCAGTGCATGCTCAGTCACGTGATCTGGACTTGATCAGCCACGTGATCAGTGCCTGCAGAGTCACGTGATCAGGGCCTGCTGAGCTGCGTGATTCCTGCCGGCTCATCTGCATGACAATTGCCATCTGAGCTGCGTGATTCCTGTCGGCTCATCTGCTTGACAATTGCCAGCTGAGCTGCGTGATTCCTGCCTGGTCACGTGCTTGATTATTGCCAGTTGAGCAGCATGATTCGTCACTGCTGAGCTCCATGCTTATTGCCTGCTGATTGCGTGGTTCGTGTCTGCTCAGCTCTTTGAGTATTGCCTCCTGAGGTCCCTGTTCGGTCGCCACCTGCCGGGGACCAGCCCCAACTGATCCAGGGTATTCGAAGGAGAGATGGCCTAGGCGACTATTTATATGCTAATCAGAGATGTCAAGAATAATAGTATGAGGAGAGCTCAGTAGGAAAATTCGGTGGAGAAAAGAGACTGAGTAGCTTGGTTTACGCGGAAGACCAATCAAACTTCAAGACAAGAAGTTTGCACCACTTACGTAGGCCGCAGGCGCCCTCTCGAATAGCGAAAGGTGCCTCACCCTAGACACCTTCTCGAGTGGGTCTTAGCAGCCCAGGCATAATTAGTAAGCGTGGTGGGTTCCGCGCTCCAGATGGAGACTCAGCTGGAAGTTAAAGGGAAGAATGACAAGGAACTTTATGAATTGGAGCTGTAAGTTAACTCTTTGACAGAGAGAGCGAGATGGTGGTGGGGGACAGCCCCCAGTGAAATCAGAGGTGAGAGCACAAAGCAATACAGTAGGCAGACTCTGGTTTTTTTGGGGGGAGATGCTCGAGAATATCCGGGTGGACTCCTGAGGCTCGATCCCGCATTTGCGTATGCCGAGCCTCCTTCCTCATGACCTTTGTCCAGAGTGGAATGCCTCCCCGGCTCCCGGCACATGATCAGTGCATGCTCAGTCACGATATCAGTGCCTGCTCAGCCACGTGATCACTGACGGCACAGTCACGTGATCAGCGCCTCTCAGTCACGTGATCACCGTATGATAAACACGTGATCAGTGAACGACCAGCCACGTGATCACTGCATGCGCAGTCAGGTGGTCAGTTCCTGATCAGCCACCTGATCAGTGCGTGCACAGTCCCCTGATCAGCGCCTGTCAGTCACTGATCACTGCCTGATAAACCCGTGATCAGTGCACGAACAGCCACGTCATCAGTGCGTTCACAGTCCCATGATCAGCGCCTGTCAGTCACTGATCATTGCCTGATAAACACGTGATCAGTGCATGATGAGCCATGTGATCAGTGCCTGATCAGCCACGTCATCAGTGCATGCGCAGTCACGTCATCAGTGCATGATAGCCACGTGATCAGTGCATGCTCAGTCACGTGATCTGGACTTGATCAGCCACGTGATCAGTGCCTGCAGAGTCACGTGATCAGGGCCTGCTGAGCTGCGTGATTCCTGCCGGCTCATCTGCATGACAATTGCCATCTGAGCTGCGTGATTCCTGTCGGCTCATCTGCTTGACAATTGCCAGCTGAGCTGCGTGATTCCTGCCTGGTCACGTGCTTGATTATTGCCAGTTGAGCAGCATGATTCGTCACTGCTGAGCTCCATGCTTATTGCCTGCTGATTGCGTGGTTCGTGTCTGCTCAGCTCTTTGAGTATTGCCTCCTGAGGTCCCTGTTCGGTCGCCACCTGCCGGGGACCAGCCCCAACTGATCCAGGGTATTCGAAGGAGAGATGGCCTAGGCGACTATTTATATGCTAATCAGAGATGTCAAGAATAATAGTATGAGGAGAGCTCAGTAGGAAAATTCGGTGGAGAAAAGAGACTGAGTAGCTTGGTTTACGCGGAAGACCAATCAAACTTCAAGACAAGAAGTTTGCACCACTTACGTAGGCCGCAGGCGCCCTCTCGAATAGCGAAAGGTGCCTCACCCTAGACACCTTCTCGAGTGGGTCTTAGCAGCCCAGGCATAATTAGTAAGCGTGGTGGGTTCCGCGCTCCAGATGGAGACTCAGCTGGAAGTTAAAGGGAAGAATGAAAAGGAACTTTATGAATTGGAGCTGTAAGTTAACTCTTTGACAGAGAGAGCGAGATGGTGGTGGGGGACAGCCCCCAGTGAAATCAGAGGTGAGAGCACAAAGCAATACAGTAGGCAGACTCTGGATTTTTTGGGGGGGAGATGCTCGAGAATATCCGGGTGGACTCCTGAGGCTCGATCCCGCATTTGCGTATGCCGAGCCTCCTTCCTCATGACCTTTGTCCAGAGTGGAATGCCTCCCCGGCTCCCAGCACATGATCAGTGCATGCTCAGTCACGATATCAGTGCCTGCTCAGCCACGTGATCACTGACGGCACAGTCACGTGATCAGCGCCTCTCAGTCACGTGATCACCGTATGATAAACACGTGATCAGTGAACGACCAGCCAGGTGATCACTGCATGCGCAGTCAGGTGGTCAGTTCCTGATCAGCCACCTGATCAGTGCGTGCACAGTCCCCTGATCAGCGCCTGTCAGTCACTGATCACTGCCTGATAAACACGTGATCAGTGCCCGAACAGCCACGTCATCAGTGCGTGCACAGTCCCATGATCAGCGCCTGTCAGTCACTGATCACTGCCTGATAAACACGTGATCAGTGCATGATGAGCCATGTGATCAGTGCCTGATCAGCCACGTCATCAGTGCATGCGCAGTCACGTCATCAGTGCATGATAGCCACGTGATCAGTGCATGCTCAGTCACGTGATCTGGACTTGATCAGCCACGTGATCAGTGCCTGCAGAGTCACGTGATCAGGGCCTGCTGAGCTGCGTGATTCCTGCCGGCTCATCTGCATGACAATTGCCATCTGAGCTGCGTGATTCCTGTCGGCTCATCTGCTTGACAATTGCCAGCTGAGCTGCGTGATTCCTGCCTGGTCACGTGCTTGATTATTGCCAGTTGAGCAGCATGATTCGTCACTGCTGAGCTCCATGCTTATTGCCTGCTGATTGCGTGGTTCGTGTCTGCTCAGCTCTTTGAGTATTGCCTCCTGAGGTCCCTGTTCGGTCGCCACCTGCCGGGGACCAGCCCCAACTGATCCAGGGTATTCGAAGGAGAGATGGCCTAGGCGACTATTTATATGCTAATCAGAGATGTCAAGAATAATAGTATGAGGAGAGCTCAGTAGGAAAATTCGGTGGAGAAAAGAGACTGAGTAGCTTGGTTTACGCGGAAGACCAATCAAACTTCAAGACAAGAAGTTTGCACCACTTACGTAGGCCGCAGGCGCCCTCTCGAATAGCGAAAGGTGCCTCACCCTAGACACCTTCTCGAGTGGGTCTTAGCAGCCCAGGCATAATTAGTAAGCGTGGTGGGTTCCGCGCTCCAGATGGAGACTCAGCTGGAAGTTAAAGGGAAGAATGACAAGGAACTTTATGAATTGGAGCTGTAAGTTAACTCTTTGACAGAGAGAGCGAGATGGTGGTGGGGGACAGCCCCCAGTGAAATCAGAGGTGAGAGCACAAAGCAATACAGTAGGCAGACTGGTTTTTTGGGGGGAGATGCTCGAGAATATCCGGGTGGACTCCTGAGGCTCGATCCCGCATTTGCGTATGCCGAGCCTCCTTCCTCATGACCTTTGTCCAGAGTGGAATGCCTCCCCGGCTCCCGGCACATGATCAGTGCATGCTCAGTCACGATATCAGTGCCTGCTCAGCCACGTGATCACTGACGGCACAGTCACGTGATCAGCGCCTCTCAGTCACGTGATCACCGTATGATAAACACGTGATCAGTGAACGACCAGCCACGTGATCACTGCATGCGCAGTCAGGTGGTCAGTTCCTGATCAGCCACCTGATCAGTGCGTGCACAGTCCCCTGATCAGCGCCTGTCAGTCACTGATCACTGCCTGATAAACACGTGATCAGTGCCCGAACAGCCACGTCATCAGTGCATGCGCAGTCACGTGATCAGTGCCTGTCAGTCACTGATCATTGCCTGATAAACACGTGATCAGTGCATGATGAGCCATGTGATCAGTGCCTGATCAGCCACGTCATCAGTGCATGCGCAGTCACGTCATCAGTGCATGATAGCCACGTGATCAGTGCATGCTCAGTCACGTGATCTGGACTTGATCAGCCACGTGATCAGTGCCTGCAGAGTCACGTGATCAGGGCCTGCTGAGCTGCGTGATTCCTGCCGGCTCATCTGCATGACAATTGCCATCTGAGCTGCGTGATTCCTGTCGGCTCATCTGCTTGACAATTGCCAGCTGAGCTGCGTGATTCCTGCCTGGTCACGTGCTTGATTATTGCCAGTTGAGCAGCATGATTCGTCACTGCTGAGCTCCATGCTTATTGCCTGCTGATTGCGTGGTTCGTGTCTGCTCAGCTCTTTGAGTATTGCCTCCTGAGGTCCCTGTTCGGTCGCCACCTGCCGGGGACCAGCCCCAACTGATCCAGGGTATTCGAAGGAGAGATGGCCTAGGCGACTATTTATATGCTAATCAGAGATGTCAAGAATAATAGTATGAGGAGAGCTCAGTAGGAAAATTCGGTGGAGAAAAGAGACTGAGTAGCTTGGTTTACGCGGAAGACCAATCAAACTTCAAGACAAGAAGTTTGCACCACTTACGTAGGCCGCAGGCGCCCTCTCGAATAGCGAAAGGTGCCTCACCCTAGACACCTTCTCGAGTGGGTCTTAGCAGCCCAGGCATAATTAGTAAGCGTGGTGGGTTCCGCGCTCCAGATGGAGACTCAGCTGGAAGTTAAAGGGAAGAATGACAAGGAACTTTATGAATTGGAGCTGTAAGTTAACTCTTTGACAGAGAGAGCGAGATGGTGGTGGGGGACAGCCCCCAGTGAAATCAGAGGTGAGAGCACAAAGCAATACAGTAGGCAGACTCTGGTTTTTTGGGGGAGATGCTCGAGAATATCCGGGTGGACTCCTGAGGCTCGATCCCGCATTTGCGTATGCCGAGCCTCCTTCCTCATGACCTTTGTCCAGAGTGGAATGCCTCCCCGGCTCCCGGCACATGATCAGTGCATGCTCAGTCACGATATCAGTGCCTGCTCAGCCACGTGATCACTGACGGCACAGTCACGTGATCAGCGCCTCTCAGTCACGTGATCACCGTATGATAAACACGTGATCAGTGAACGACCAGCCACGTGATCACTGCATGCGCAGTCAGGTGGTCAGTTCCTGATCAGCCACCTGATCAGTGCGTGCACAGTCCCCTGATCAGCGCCTGTCAGTCACTGATCACTGCCTGATAAACACGTGATCAGTGCCCGAACAGCCACGTGATCAGTGCATGCACAGTCCCATGATCAGCGCCTGTCAGTCACTGATCATTGCCTGATAAACACGTGATCAGTGCATGATGAGCCATGTGATCAGTGCCTGATCAGCCACGTCATCAGTGCATGCGCAGTCACGTCATCAGTGCATGATAGCCACGTGATCAGTGCATGCTCAGTCACGTGATCTGGACTTGATCAGCCACGTGATCAGTGCCTGCAGAGTCACGTGATCAGGGCCTGCTGAGCTGCGTGATTCCTGCCGGCTCATCTGCATGACAATTGCCATCTGAGCTGCGTGATTCCTGTCGGCTCATCTGCTTGACAATTGCCAGCTGAGCTGCGTGATTCCTGCCTGGTCACGTGCTTGATTATTGCCAGTTGAGCAGCATGATTCGTCACTGCTGAGCTCCATGCTTATTGCCTGCTGATTGCGTGGTTCGTGTCTGCTCAGCTCTTTGAGTATTGCCTCCTGAGGTCCCTGTTCGGTCGCCACCTGCCGGGGACCAGCCCCAACTGATCCAGGGTATTCGAAGGAGAGATGGCCTAGGCGACTATTTATATGCTAATCAGAGATGTCAAGAATAATAGTATGAGGAGAGCTCAGTAGGAAAATTCGGTGGAGAAAAGAGACTGAGTAGCTTGGTTTACGCGGAAGACCAATCAAACTTCAAGACAAGAAGTTTGCACCACTTACGTAGGCCGCAGGCGCCCTCTCGAATAGCGAAAGGTGCCTCACCCTAGACACCTTCTCGAGTGGGTCTTAGCAGCCCAGGCATAATTAGTAAGCGTGGTGGGTTCCGCGCTCCAGATGGAGACTCAGCTGGAAGTTAAAGGGAAGAATGACAAGGAACTTTATGAATTGGAGCTGTAAGTTAACTCTTTGACAGAGAGAGCGAGATGGTGGTGGGGGACAGCCCCCAGTGAAATCAGAGGTGAGAGCACAAAGCAATACAGTAGGCAGACTGGTTTTTTGGGGGGAGATGCTCGAGAATATCCGGGTGGACTCCTGAGGCTCGATCCCGCATTTGCATATGCCGAGCCTCCTTCCTCATGACCTTTGTCCAGAGTGGAAGGCCTCCCCGGCTCCCGGCACATGATCAGTGCATGCTCAGTCACGATATCAGTGCCTGCTCAGCCACGTGATCACTGACGGCACAGTCACGTGATCAGCGCCTCTCAGTCACGTGATCACCGTATGATAAACACGTGATCAGTGAACGACCAGCCACGTGATCACTGCATGCGCAGTCAGGTGGTCAGTTCCTGATCAGCCACCTGATCAGTGCGTGCAAAGTCCCCTGATCAGCGCCTGTCAGTCACTGATCACTGCCTGATAAACACGTGATCAGTGCCTGAACAGCCACGTCATCAGTGCATGCGCAGTCACGTGATCAGCGCCTGTCAGTCACTGATCATTGCCTGATAAACACGTGATCAGTGCATGAAGAGCCATGTGATCAGTGCCTGATCAGCCATGACATCAGTGCATGCGCAGTCTACGTCATCAGTGCATGATAGCCACGTGATCAGTGCATGCTCAGTCACGTGATCTGGACTTGATCAGCCACGTGATCAGTGCCTGCAGAGTCACGTGATCAGGGCCTGCTGAGCTGCGTGATTCCTGCCGGCTCATCTGCATGACAATTGCCATCTGAGCTGCGTGATTCCTGTCGGATCATCTGCTTGACAATTGCCAGCTGAGCTGCGTGATTCCTGCCTGGTCACGTGCTTGATTATTGCCAGTTGAGCAGCATGATTCGTCACTGCTGAGCTCCATGCTTAATGCCTGCTGATTGCGTGGTTCGTGTCTGCTCAGCTCTTTGAGTATTGCCTCCTGAGGTCCCTGTACGGTCGCCACCTGCCGGGGACCAGCCCCAACTGATCCAGGGTATTCGAAGGAGAGATGGCCTAGGCGACTATTTATATGCTAATCAGAGATGTCAAGAATAATAGTATGAGGAGAGCTCAGTAGGAAAATTCGGTGGAGAAAAGAGACTGAGTAGCTTGGTTTACGCGGAAGACCAATCAAACTTCAAGACAAGAAGTTTGCACCACTTACGTAGGCCGCAGGCGCCCTCTCGAATAGCGAAAGGTGCCTCACCCTAGACACCTTCTCGAGTGGGTCTTAGCAGCCCAGGCATAATTAGTAAGCGTGGTGGGTTCCGCGCTCCAGATGGAGACTCAGCTGGAAGTTAAAGGGAAGAATGACAAGGAACTTTATGAATTGGAGCTGTAAGTTAACTCTTTGACAGAGAGAGCGAGATGGTGGTGGGGGACAGCCCCCAGTGAAATCAGAGGTGAGAGCACAAAGCAATACAGTAGGCAGACTCTGGTTTTTTGGGGGGAGATGCTCGAGAATATCCGGGTGGACTCCTGAGGCTCGATCCCGCATTTGCGTATGCCGAGCCTCCTTCCTCATGACCTTTGTCCAGAGTGGAATGCCTCCCCGGCTCCCGGCACATGATCAGTGCATGCTCAGTCACGATATCAGTGCCTGCTCAGCCACGTGATCACTGACGGCACAGTCACGTGATCAGCGCCTCTCAGTCACGTGATCACCGTATGATAAACACGTGATCAGTGAACGACCAGCCACGTGATCACTGCATGCGCAGTCAGGTGGTCAGTTCCTGATCAGCCACCTGATCAGTGCGTGCACAGTCCCCTGATCAGCGCCTGTCAGTCACTGATCACTGCCTGATAAACACGTGATCAGTGCCCGAACAGCCACGTCATCAGTGCATGCGCAGTCACGTGATCAGTGCATGATAGCCACGTGATCAGTGCGTGCACAGTCCCATGATCAGCGCCTGTCAGTCACTGATCATTGCCTGATAAACACGTGATCAGTGCATGATGAGCCATGTGATCAGTGCCTGATCAGCCACGTCATCAGTGCATGCGCAGTCACGTCATCAGTGCATGATAGCCACGTGATCAGTGCATGCTCAGTCACGTGATCTGGACTTGATCAGCCACGTGATCAGTGCCTGCAGAGTCACGTGATCAGGGCCTGCTGAGCTGCGTGATTCCTGCCGGCTCATCTGCATGACAATTGCCATCTGAGCTGCGTGATTCCTGTCGGCTCATCTGCTTGACAATTGCCAGCTGAGCTGCGTGATTCCTGCCTGGTCACGTGCTTGATTATTGCCAGTTGAGCAGCATGATTCGTCACTGCTGAGCTCCATGCTTATTGCCTGCTGATTGCGTGGTTCGTGTCTGCTCAGCTCTTTGAGTATTGCCTCCTGAGGTCCCTGTTCGGTCGCCACCTGCCGGGGACCAGCCCCAACTGATCCAGGGTATTCGAAGGAGAGATGGCCTAGGCGACTATTTATATGCTAATCAGAGATGTCAAGAATAATAGTATGAGGAGAGCTCAGTAGGAAAATTCGGTGGAGAAAAGAGACTGAGTAGCTTGGTTTACGCGGAAGACCAATCAAACTTCAAGACAAGAAGTTTGCACCACTTACGTAGGCCGCAGGCGCCCTCTCGAATAGCGAAAGGTGCCTCACCCTAGACACCTTCTCGAGTGGGTCTTAGCAGCCCAGGCATAATTAGTAAGCGTGGTGGGTTCCGCGCTCCAGATGGAGACTCAGCTGGAAGTTAAAGGGAAGAATGACAAGGAACTTTATGAATTGGAGCTGTAAGTTAACTCTTTGACAGAGAGAGCGAGATGGTGGTGGCGGACAGCCCCCAGTGAAATCAGAGGTGAGAGCACAAAGCAATACAGTAGGCAGACTCTGGTTTTTTTGGGGGGAAGTTGCTCGAGAATATCCGGGTGGACTCCTGAGGCTCGATCCCGCATTTGCGTATGCCGAGCCTCCTTCCTCATGACCTTTGTCCAGAGTGGAATGCCTCCCCGGCTCCCGGCACATGATCAGTGCATGCTCAGTCACGATATCAGTGCCTGCTCAGCCACGTGATCACTGACGGCACAGTCACGTGATCAGCGCCTCTCAGTCACGTGATCACCGTATGATAAACACGTGATCAGTGAACGACCAGCCACGTGATCACTGCATGCGCAGTCAGGTGGTCAGTTCCTGATCAGCCACCTGATCAGTGCGTGCACAGTCCCCTGATCAGCGCCTGTCAGTCACTGATCACTGCCTGATAAACCCGTGATCAGTGCCCGAATAGCCACGTCATCAGTGCGTTCACAGTCCCATGATCAGCGCCTGTCAGTCACTGATCATTGCCTGATAAACACGTGATCAGTGCATGATGAGCCATGTGATCAGTGCCTGATCAGCCACGTCATCAGTGCATGCGCAGTCACGTCATCAGTGCATGATAGCCACGTGATCAGTGCATGCTCAGTCACGTGATCTGGACTTGATCAGCCACGTGATCAGTGCCTGCAGAGTCACGTGATCAGGGCCTGCTGAGCTGCGTGATTCCTGCCGGCTCATCTGCATGACAATTGCCATCTGAGCTGCGTGATTCCTGTCGGCTCATCTGCTTGACAATTGCCAGCTGAGCTGCGTGATTCCTGCCTGGTCACGTGCTTGATTATTGCCAGTTGAGCAGCATGATTCGTCACTGCTGAGCTCCATGCTTATTGCCTGCTGATTGCGTGGTTCGTGTCTGCTCAGCTCTTTGAGTATTGCCTCCTGAGGTCCCTGTTCGGTCGCCACCTGCCGGGGACCAGCCCCAACTGATCCAGGGTATTCGAAGGAGAGATGGCCTAGGCGACTATTTATATGCTAATCAGAGATGTCAAGAATAATAGTATGAGGAGAGCTCAGTAGGAAAATTCGGTGGAGAAAAGAGACTGAGTAGCTTGGTTTACGCGGAAGACCAATCAAACTTCAAGACAAGAAGTTTGCACCACTTACGTAGGCCGCAGGCGCCCTCTCGAATAGCGAAAGGTGCCTCACCCTAGACACCTTCTCGAGTGGGTCTTAGCAGCCCAGGCATAATTAGTAAGCGTGGTGGGTTCCGCGCTCCAGATGGAGACTCAGCTGGAAGTTAAAGGGAAGAATGACAAGGAACTTTATGAATTGGAGCTGTAAGTTAACTCTTTGACAGAGAGAGCGAGATGGTGGTGGGGGACAGCCCCCAGTGAAATCAGAGGTGAGAGCACAAAGCAATACAGTAGGCAGACTCTGGTTTTTTGGGGGGAGATGCTCGAGAATATCCGGGTGGACTCCTGAGGCTCGATCCCGCATTTGCGTATGCCGAGCCTCCTTCCTCATGACCTTTGTCCAGAGTGGAATGCCTCCCCGGCTCCCGGCACATGATCAGTGCATGCTCAGTCACGATATCAGTGCCTGCCTCTCAGTCACGTGATCACCGTATGATAAACACGTGATCAGTGAACGACCAGCCACGTGATCACTGCATGCGCAGTCAGGTGGTCAGTTCCTGATCAGCCACCTGATCAGTGCGTGCACAGTCCCCTGATCAGCGCCTGTCAGTCACTGATCACTGCCTGATAAACACGTGATCAGTGCCCGAACAGCCACGTCATCAGTGCATGCGCAGTCACGTGATCAGTGCATGATAGCCACGTGATCAGTGCGTGCACAGTCCCATGATCAGCGCCTGTCAGTCACTGATCATTGCCTGATAAACACGTGATCAGTGCATGATGAGCCATGTGATCAGTGCCTGATCAGCCACGTCATCAGTGCATGCGCAGTCACGTCATCAGTGCATGATAGCCACGTGATCAGTGCATGCTCAGTCACGTGATCTGGACTTGATCAGCCACGTGATCAGTGCCTGCAGAGTCACGTGATCAGGGCCTGCTGAGCTGCGTGATTCCTGCCGGCTCATCTGCATGACAATTGCCATCTGAGCTGCGTGATTCCTGTCGGCTCATCTGCTTGACAATTGCCAGCTGAGCTGCGTGATTCCTGCCTGGTCACGTGCTTGATTATTGCCAGTTGAGCAGCATGATTCGTCACTGCTGAGCTCCATGCTTATTGCCTGCTGATTGCGTGGTTCGTGTCTGCTCAGCTCTTTGAGTATTGCCTCCTGAGGTCCCTGTTCGGTCGCCACCTGCCGGGGACCAGCCCCAACTGATCCAGGGTATTCGAAGGAGAGATGGCCTAGGCGACTATTTATATGCTAATCAGAGATGTCAAGAATAATAGTATGAGGAGAGCTCAGTAGGAAAATTCGGTGGAGAAAAGAGACTGAGTAGCTTGGTTTACGCGGAAGACCAATCAAACTTCAAGACAAGAAGTTTGCACCACTTACGTAGGCCGCAGGCGCCCTCTCGAATAGCGAAAGGTGCCTCACCCTAGACACCTTCTCGAGTGGGTCTTAGCAGCCCAGGCATAATTAGTAAGCGTGGTGGGTTCCGCGCTCCAGATGGAGACTCAGCTGGAAGTTAAAGGGAAGAATGACAAGGAACTTTATGAATTGGAGCTGTAAGTTAACTCTTTGACAGAGAGAGCGAGATGGTGGTGGGGGACAGCCCCCAGTGAAATCAGAGGTGAGAGCACAAAGCAATACAGTAGGCAGACTCTGGTTTTTTGGGGGGAGATGCTCGAGAATATCCGGGTGGACTCCTGAGGCTCGATCCCGCATTTGCGTATGCCGAGCCTCCTTCCTCATGACCTTTGTCCAGAGTGGAATGCCTCCCCGGCTCCCGGCACATGATCAGTGCATGCTCAGTCACGATATCAGTGCCTGCTCAGCCACGTGATCACTGACGGCACAGTCACGTGATCAGCGCCTCTCAGTCACGTGATCACCGTATGATAAACACGTGATCAGTGAACGACCAGCCACGTGATCACTGCATGCGCAGTCAGGTGGTCAGTTCCTGATCAGCCACCTGATCAGTGCGTGCACAGTCCCCTGATCAGCGCCTGTCAGTCACTGATCACTGCCTGATAAACACGTGATCAGTGCCCGAACAGCCACGTCATCAGTGCATGCGCAGTCACGTGATCAGTGCATGATAGCCACGTGATCAGTGCGTGCACAGTCCCATGATCAGCGCCTGTCAGTCACTGATCATTGCCTGATAAACACGTGATCAGTGCATGATGAGCCATGTGATCAGTGCCTGATCAGCCACGTCATCAGTGCATGCGCAGTCACGTCATCAGTGCATGATAGCCACGTGATCAGTGCATGCTCAGTCACGTGATCTGGACTTGATCAGCCACGTGATCAGTGCCTGCAGAGTCACGTGATCAGGGCCTGCTGAGCTGCGTGATTCCTGCCGGCTCATCTGCATGACAATTGCCATCTGAGCTGCGTGATTCCTGTCGGCTCATCTGCTTGACAATTGCCAGCTGAGCTGCGTGATTCCTGCCTGGTCACGTGCTTGATTATTGCCAGTTGAGCAGCATGATTCGTCACTGCTGAGCTCCATGCTTATTGCCTGCTGATTGCGTGGTTCGTGTCTGCTCAGCTCTTTGAGTATTGCCTCCTGAGGTCCCTGTTCGGTCGCCACCTGCCGGGGACCAGCCCCAACTGATCCAGGGTATTCGAAGGAGAGATGGCCTAGGCGACTATTTATATGCTAATCAGAGATGTCAAGAATAATAGTATGAGGAGAGCTCAGTAGGAAAATTCGGTGGAGAAAAGAGACTGAGTAGCTTGGTTTACGCGGAAGACCAATCAAACTTCAAGACAAGAAGTTTGCACCACTTACGTAGGCCGCAGGCGCCCTCTCGAATAGCGAAAGGTGCCTCACCCTAGACACCTTCTCGAGTGGGTCTTAGCAGCCCAGGCATAATTAGTAAGCGTGGTGGGTTCCGCGCTCCAGATGGAGACTCAGCTGGAAGTTAAAGGGAAGAATGACAAGGAACTTTATGAATTGGAGCTGTAAGTTAACTCTTTGACAGAGAGAGCGAGATGGTGGTGGGGGACAGCCCCCAGTGAAATCAGAGGTGAGAGCACAAAGCAATACAGTAGGCAGACTCTGGTTTTTTGGGGGAGATGCTCGAGAATATCCGGGTGGACTCCTGAGGCTCGATCCCGCATTTGCGTATGCCGAGCCTCCTTCCTCATGACCTTTGTCCAGAGTGGAATGCCTCCCCGGCTCCCGGCACATGATCAGTGCATGCTCAGTCACGATATCAGTGCCTGCTCAGCCACGTGATCACTGACGGCACAGTCACGTGATCAGCGCCTCTCAGTCACGTGATCACCGTATGATAAACACGTGATCAGTGAACGACCAGCCACGTGATCACTGCATGCGCAGTCAGGTGGTCAGTTCCTGATCAGCCACCTGATCAGTGCGTGCACAGTCCCCTGATCAGCGCCTGTCAGTCACTGATCACTGCCTGATAAACACGTGATCAGTGCCCGAACAGCCACGTCATCAGTGCATGCGCAGTCACGTGATCAGTGCATGATAGCCACGTGATCAGTGCGTGCACAGTCCCATGATCAGCGCCTGTCAGTCACTGATCATTGCCTGATAAACACGTGATCAGTGCATGATGAGCCATGTGATCAGTGCCTGATCAGCCACGTCATCAGTGCATGCGCAGTCACGTCATCAGTGCATGATAGCCACGTGATCAGTGCATGCTCAGTCACGTGATCTGGACTTGATCAGCCACGTGATCAGTGCCTGCAGAGTCACGTGATCAGGGCCTGCTGAGCTGCGTGATTCCTGCCGGCTCATCTGCATGACAATTGCCATCTGAGCTGCGTGATTCCTGTCGGCTCATCTGCTTGACAATTGCCAGCTGAGCTGCGTGATTCCTGCCTGGTCACGTGCTTGATTATTGCCAGTTGAGCAGCATGATTCGTCACTGCTGAGCTCCATGCTTATTGCCTGCTGATTGCGTGGTTCGTGTCTGCTCAGCTCTTTGAGTATTGCCTCCTGAGGTCCCTGTTCGGTCGCCACCTGCCGGGGACCAGCCCCAACTGATCCAGGGTATTCGAAGGAGAGATGGCCTAGGCGACTATTTATATGCTAATCAGAGATGTCAAGAATAATAGTATGAGGAGAGCTCAGTAGGAAAATTCGGTGGAGAAAAGAGACTGAGTAGCTTGGTTTACGCGGAAGACCAATCAAACTTCAAGACAAGAAGTTTGCACCACTTACGTAGGCCGCAGGCGCCCTCTCGAATAGCGAAAGGTGCCTCACCCTAGACACCTTCTCGAGTGGGTCTTAGCAGCCCAGGCATAATTAGTAAGCGTGGTGGGTTCCGCGCTCCAGATGGAGACTCAGCTGGAAGTTAAAGGGAAGAATGACAAGGAACTTTATGAATTGGAGCTGTAAGTTAACTCTTTGACAGAGAGAGCGAGATGGTGGTGGGGGACAGCCCCCAGTGAAATCAGAGGTGAGAGCACAAAGCAATACAGTAGGCAGACTCTGGTTTTTGGGGGGAGATGCTCGAGAATATCCGGGTGGACTCCTGAGGCTCGATCCCGCATTTGCGTATGCCGAGCCTCCTTCCTCATGACCTTTGTCCAGAGTGGAATGCCTCCCCGGCTCCCGGCACATGATCAGTGCATGCTCAGTCACGATATCAGTGCCTGCTCAGCCACGTGATCACTGACGGCACAGTCACGTGATCAGCGCCTCTCAGTCACGTGATCACCGTATGATAAACACGTGATCAGTGAACGACCAGCCACGTGATCACTGCATGCGCAGTCAGGTGGTCAGTTCCTGATCAGCCACCTGATCAGTGCGTGCACAGTCCCCTGATCAGCTCCTGTCAGTCACTGATCCCTGCCTGATAAACACGTGATCAGTGCTTGATAGCCACGTGATCAGTGCGTGCACAGTCCCATGATCAGCGCCTGTCAGTCACTGATCATTGCCTGATAAACACGTGATCAGTGCATGATGAGCCATGTGATCAGTGCCTGATCAGCCACGTCATCAGTGCATGCGCAGTCACGTCATCAGTGCATGATAGCCACGTGATCAGTGCATGCTCAGTCACGTGATCTGGACTTGATCAGCCACGTGATCAGTGCCTGCAGAGTCACGTGATCAGGGCCTGCTGAGCTGCGTGATTCCTGCCGGCTCATCTGCATGACAATTGCCAGCTGAGCTGCGTGATTCCTGTCGGCTCATCTGCTTGACAATTGCCAGCTGAGCTGCGTGATTCCTGCCTGGTCACGTGCTTGATTATTGCCAGTTGAGCAGCATGATTCGTCACTGCTGAGCTCCATGCTTATTGCCTGCTGATTGCGTGGTTCGTGTCTGCTCAGCTCTTTGAGTATTGCCTCCTGAGGTCCCTGTTCGGTCGCCACCTGCCGGGGACCAGCCCCAACTGATCCAGGGTATTCGAAGGAGAGATGGCCTAGGCGACTATTTATATGCTAATCAGAGATGTCAAGAATAATAGTATGAGGAGAGCTCAGTAGGAAAATTCGGTGGAGAAAAGAGACTGAGTAGCTTGGTTTACGCGGAAGACCAATCAAACTTCAAGACAAGAAGTTTGCACCACTTACGTAGGCCGCAGGCGCCCTCTCGAATAGCGAAAGGTGCCTCACCCTAGACACCTTCTCGAGTGGGTCTTAGCAGCCCAGGCATAATTAGTAAGCGTGGTGGGTTCCGCGCTCCAGATGGAGACTCAGCTGGAAGTTAAAGGGAAGAATGACAAGGAACTTTATGAATTGGAGCTGTAAGTTAACTCTTTGACAGAGAGAGCGAGATGGTGGTGGGGGACAGCCCCCAGTGAAATCAGAGGTGAGAGCACAAAGCAATACAGTAGGCAGACTCTGGTTTTTTGGGGGGAGATGCTCGAGAATATCCGGGTGGACTCCTGAGGCTCGATCCCGCATTTGCGTATGCCGAGCCTCCTTCCTCATGACCTTTGTCCAGAGTGGAATGCCTCCCCGGCTCCCGGCACATGATCAGTGCATGCTCAGTCACGATATCAGTGCCTGCTCAGCCACGTGATCACCGTATGATAAACACGTGATCAGTGAACGACCAGCCACGTGATCACTGCATGCGCAGTCAGGTGGTCAGTTCCTGATCAGCCACCTGATCAGTGCGTGCACAGTCCCCTGATCAGCGCCTGTCAGTCACTGATCACTGCCTGATAAACACGTGATCAGTGCCCGAACAGCCACGTCATCAGTGCATGCGCAGTCACGTGATCAGTGCATGATAGCCACGTGATCAGTGCGTGCACAGTCCCATGATCAGCGCCTGTCAGTCACTGATCATTGCCTGATAAACACGTGATCAGTGCATGATGAGCCATGTGATCAGTGCCTGATCAGCCACGTCATCAGTGCATGCGCAGTCACGTCATCAGTGCATGATAGCCACGTGATCAGTGCATGCTCAGTCACGTGATCTGGACTTGATCAGCCACGTGATCAGTGCCTGCAGAGTCACGTGATCAGGGCCTGCTGAGCTGCGTGATTCCTGCCGGCTCATCTGCATGACAATTGCCATCTGAGCTGCGTGATTCCTGTCGGCTCATCTGCTTGACAATTGCCAGCTGAGCTGCGTGATTCCTGCCTGGTCACGTGCTTGATTATTGCCAGTTGAGCAGCATGATTCGTCACTGCTGAGCTCCATGCTTATTGCCTGCTGATTGCGTGGTTCGTGTCTGCTCAGCTCTTTGAGTATTGCCTCCTGAGGTCCCTGTTCGGTCGCCACCTGCCGGGGACCAGCCCCAACTGATCCAGGGTATTCGAAGGAGAGATGGCCTAGGCGACTATTTATATGCTAATCAGAGATGTCAAGAATAATAGTATGAGGAGAGCTCAGTAGGAAAATTCGGTGGAGAAAAGAGACTGAGTAGCTTGGTTTACGCGGAAGACCAATCAAACTTCAAGACAAGAAGTTTGCACCACTTACGTAGGCCGCAGGCGCCCTCTCGAATAGCGAAAGGTGCCTCACCCTAGACACCTTCTCGAGTGGGTCTTAGCAGCCCAGGCATAATTAGTAAGCGTGGTGGGTTCCGCGCTCCAGATGGAGACTCAGCTGGAAGTTAAAGGGAAGAATGACAAGGAACTTTATGAATTGGAGCTGTAAGTTAACTCTTTGACAGAGAGAGCGAGATGGTGGTGGGGGACAGCCCCCAGTGAAATCAGAGGTGAGAGCACAAAGCAATACAGTAGGCAGACTCTGGTTTTTTTGGGGGGAGATGCTCGAGAATATCCGGGTGGACTCCTGAGGCTCGATCCCGCATTTGCGTATGCCGATCCTCCTTCCTCATGACCTTTGTCCAGAGTGGAATGCCTCCCCGGCTCCCGGCACATGATCAGTGCATGCTCAGTCACGATATCAGTGCCTGCTCAGCCACGTGATCACTGACGGCACAGTCACGTGATCAGCGCCTCTCAGTCACGTGATCACCGTATGATAAACACGTGATCAGTGAACGACCAGCCACGTGATCACTGCATGCGCGGTCAGGTGGTCAGTTCCTGATCTGCCACCTGATCAGTGCGTGCACAGTCCCCTGATCAGCGCCTGTCAGTCACTGATCACTGCCTGATAAACACGTGATCAGTGCCCGAACAGCCACGTCATCAGTGCATGCGCAGTCACGTGATCAGTGCATGATAGCCACGTGATCAGTGCGTGCACAGTCCCATGATCAGCGCCTGTCAGTCACTGATCATTGCCTGATAAACACGTGATCAGTGCATGATGAGCCATGTGATCAGTGCCTGATCAGCCACGTCATCAGTGCATGCGCAGTCACGTCATCAGTGCATGATAGCCACGTGATCAGTGCATGCTCAGTCACGTGATCTGGACTTGATCAGCCACGTGATCAGTGCCTGCAGAGTCACGTGATCAGGGCCTGCTGAGCTGCGTGATTCCTGCCGGCTCATCTGCATGACAATTGCCATCTGAGCTGCGTGATTCCTGTCGGCTCATCTGCTTGACAATTGCCAGCTGAGCTGCGTGATTCCTGCCTGGTCACGTGCTTGATTATTGCCAGTTGAGCAGCATGATTCGTCACTGCTGAGCTCCATGCTTATTGCCTGCTGATTGCGTGGTTCGTGTCTGCTCAGCTCTTTGAGTATTGCCTCCTGAGGTCCCTGTTCGGTCGCCACCTGCCGGGGACCAGCCCCAACTGATCCAGGGTATTCGAAGGAGAGATGGCCTAGGCGACTATTTATATGCTAATCAGAGATGTCAAGAATAATAGTATGAGGAGAGCTCAGTAGGAAAATTCGGTGGAGAAAAGAGACTGAGTAGCTTGGTTTACGCGGAAGACCAATCAAACTTCAAGACAAGAAGTTTGCACCACTTACGTAGGCCGCAGGCGCCCTCTCGAATAGCGAAAGGTGCCTCACCCTAGACACCTTCTCGAGTGGGTCTTAGCAGCCCAGGCATAATTAGTAAGCGTGGTGGGTTCCGCGCTCCAGATGGAGACTCAGCTGGAAGTTAAAGGGAAGAATGACAAGGAACTTTATGAATTGGAGCTGTAAGTTAACTCTTTGACAGAGAGAGCGAGATGGTGGTGGGGGACAGCCCCCAGTGAAATCAGAGGTGAGAGCACAAAGCAATACAGTAGGCAGACTCTGGTTTTTTGGGGGGAGATGCTCGAGAATATCCGGGTGGACTCCTGAGGCTCGATCCCGCATTTGCGTATGCCGAGCCTCCTTCCTCATGACCTTTGTCCAGAGTGGAATGCCTCCCCGGCTCCCGGCACATGATCAGTGCATGCTCAGTCACGATATCAGTGCCTGCTCAGCCACGTGATCACTGACGGCACAGTCACGTGATCAGCGCCTCTCAGTCACGTGATCACCGTATGATAAACACGTGATCAGTGAACGACCAGCCACGTGATCACTGCATGCGCAGTCAGGTGGTCAGTTCCTGATCAGCCACCTGATCAGTGCGTGCACAGTCCCCTGATCAGCGCCTGTCAGTCACTGATCACTGCCTGATAAACACGTGATCAGTGCCCGAACAGCCACGTCATCAGTGCATGCGCAGTCACGTGATCAGTGCATGATAGCCACGTGATCAGTGCGTGCACAGTCCCATGATCAGCGCCTGTCAGTCACTGATCATTGCCTGATAAACACGTGATCAGTGCATGATGAGCCATGTGATCAGTGCCTGATCAGCCACGTCATCAGTGCATGCGCAGTCACGTCATCAGTGCATGATAGCCACGTGATCAGTGCATGCTCAGTCACGTGATCTGGACTTGATCAGCCACGTGATCAGTGCCTGCAGAGTCACGTGATCAGGGCCTGCTGAGCTGCGTGATTCCTGCCGGCTCATCTGCATGACAATTGCCATCTGAGCTGCGTGATTCCTGTCGGCTCATCTGCTTGACAATTGCCAGCTGAGCTGCGTGATTCCTGCCTGGTCACGTGCTTGATTATTGCCAGTTGAGCAGCATGATTCGTCACTGCTGAGCTCCATGCTTATTGCCTGCTGATTGCGTGGTTCGTGTCTGCTCAGCTCTTTGAGTATTGCCTCCTGAGGTCCCTGTTCGGTCGCCACCTGCCGGGGACCAGCCCCAACTGATCCAGGGTATTCGAAGGAGAGATGGCCTAGGCGACTATTTATATGCTAATCAGAGATGTCAAGAATAATAGTATGAGGAGAGCTCAGTAGGAAAATTCGGTGGAGAAAAGAGACTGAGTAGCTTGGTTTACGCGGAAGACCAATCAAACTTCAAGACAAGAAGTTTGCACCACTTACGTAGGCCGCAGGCGCCCTCTCGAATAGCGAAAGGTGCCTCACCCTAGACACCTTCTCGAGTGGGTCTTAGCAGCCCAGGCATAATTAGTAAGCGTGGTGGGTTCCGCGCTCCAGATGGAGACTCAGCTGGAAGTTAAAGGGAAGAATGACAAGGAACTTTATGAATTGGAGCTGTAAGTTAACTCTTTGACAGAGAGAGCGAGATGGTGGTGGGGGACAGCCCCCAGTGAAATCAGAGGTGAGAGCACAAAGCAATACAGTAGGCAGACTCTGGTTTTTTTGGGGGGAGATGCTCGAGAATATCCGGGTGGACTCCTGAGGCTCGATCCCGCATTTGCGTATGCCGAGCCTCCTTCCTCATGACCTTTGTCCAGAGTGGAATGCCTCCCCGGCTCCCGGCACATGATCAGTGCATGCTCAGTCACGATATCAGTGCCTGCTCAGCCACGTGATCACTGACGGCACAGTCACGTGATCAGCGCCTCTCAGTCACGTGATCACCGTATGATAAACACGTGATCAGTGAACGACCAGCCACGTGATCACTGCATGCGCAGTCAGGTGGTCAGTTCCTGATCAGCCACCTGATCAGTGCGTGCACAGTCCCCTGATCAGCGCCTGTCAGTCACTGATCACTGCCTGATAAACCCGTGATCAGTGCCCGAATAGCCACGTCATCAGTGCGTTCACAGTCCCATGATCAGCGCCTGTCAGTCACTGATCATTGCCTGATAAACACGTGATCAGTGCATGATGAGCCATGTGATCAGTGCCTGATCAGCCACGTCATCAGTGCATGCGCAGTCACGTCATCAGTGCATGATAGCCACGTGATCAGTGCATGCTCAGTCACGTGATCTGGACTTGATCAGCCACGTGATCAGTGCCTGCAGAGTCACGTGATCAGGGCCTGCTGAGCTGCGTGATTCCTGCCGGCTCATCTGCATGACAATTGCCATCTGAGCTGCGTGATTCCTGTCGGCTCATCTGCTTGACAATTGCCAGCTGAGCTGCGTGATTCCTGCCTGGTCACGTGCTTGATTATTGCCAGTTGAGCAGCATGATTCGTCACTGCTGAGCTCCATGCTTATTGCCTGCTGATTGCGTGGTTCGTGTCTGCTCAGCTCTTTGAGTATTGCCTCCTGAGGTCCCTGTTCGGTCGCCACCTGCCGGGGACCAGCCCCAACTGATCCAGGGTATTCGAAGGAGAGATGGCCTAGGCGACTATTTATATGCTAATCAGAGATGTCAAGAATAATAGTATGAGGAGAGCTCAGTAGGAAAATTCGGTGGAGAAAAGAGACTGAGTAGCTTGGTTTACGCGGAAGACCAATCAAACTTCAAGACAAGAAGTTTGCACCACTTACGTAGGCCGCAGGCGCCCTCTCGAATAGCGAAAGGTGCCTCACCCTAGACACCTTCTCGAGTGGGTCTTAGCAGCCCAGGCATAATTAGTAAGCGTGGTGGGTTCCGCGCTCCAGATGGAGACTCAGCTGGAAGTTAAAGGGAAGAATGACAAGGAACTTTATGAATTGGAGCTGTAAGTTAACTCTTTGACAGAGAGAGCGAGATGGTGGTGGGGGACAGCCCCCAGTGAAATCAGAGGTGAGAGCACAAAGCAATACAGTAGGCAGACTCTGGTTTTTTTGGGGGGAGATGCTCGAGAATATCCGGGTGGACTCCTGAGGCTCGATCCCGCATTTGCGTATGCCGAGCCTCCTTCCTCATGACCTTTGTCCAGAGTGGAATGCCTCCCCGGCTCCCGGCACATGATCAGTGCATGCTCAGTCACGATATCAGTGCCTGCTCAGCCACGTGATCACTGACGGCACAGTCACGTGATCAGCGCCTCTCAGTCACGTGATCACCGTATGATAAACACGTGATCAGTGAACGACCAGCCACGTGATCACTGCATGCGCAGTCAGGTGGTCAGTTCCTGATCAGCCACCTGATCAGTGCGTGCACAGTCCCCTGATCAGCGCCTGTCAGTCACTGATCACTGCCTGATAAACCCGTGATCAGTGCCCGAATAGCCACGTCATCAGTGCGTTCACAGTCCCATGATCAGCGCCTGTCAGTCACTGATCATTGCCTGATAAACACGTGATCAGTGCATGATGAGCCATGTGATCAGTGCCTGATCAGCCACGTCATCAGTGCATGCGCAGTCACGTCATCAGTGCATGATAGCCACGTGATCAGTGCATGCTCAGTCACGTGATCTGGACTTGATCAGCCACGTGATCAGTGCCTGCAGAGTCACGTGATCAGGGCCTGCTGAGCTGCGTGATTCCTGCCGGCTCATCTGCATGACAATTGCCATCTGAGCTGCGTGATTCCTGTCGGCTCATCTGCTTGACAATTGCCAGCTGAGCTGCGTGATTCCTGCCTGGTCACGTGCTTGATTATTGCCAGTTGAGCAGCATGATTCGTCACTGCTGAGCTCCATGCTTATTGCCTGCTGATTGCGTGGTTCGTGTCTGCTCAGCTCTTTGAGTATTGCCTCCTGAGGTCCCTGTTCGGTCGCCACCTGCCGGGGACCAGCCCCAACTGATCCAGGGTATTCGAAGGAGAGATGGCCTAGGCGACTATTTATATGCTAATCAGAGATGTCAAGAATAATAGTATGAGGAGAGCTCAGTAGGAAAATTCGGTGGAGAAAAGAGACTCAGTAGCTTGGTTTACGCGGAAGACCAATCAAACTTCAAGACAAGAAGTTTGCACCACTTACGTAGGCCGCAGGCGCCCTCTCGAATAGCGAAAGGTGCCTCACCCTAGACACCTTCTCGAGTGGGTCTTAGCAGCCCAGGCATAATTAGTAAGCGTGGTGGGTTCCGCGCTCCAGATGGAGACTCAGCTGGAAGTTAAAGGGAAGAATGACAAGGAACTTTATGAATTGGAGCTGTAAGTTAACTCTTTGACAGAGAGAGCGAGATGGTGGTGGGGGACAGCCCCCAGTGAAATCAGAGGTGAGAGCACAAAGCAATACAGTAGGCAGACTCTGGTTTTTTGGGGGGAGATGCTCGAGAATATCCGGGTGGACTCCTGAGGCTCGATCCCGCATTTGCGTATGCCGAGCCTCCTTCCTCATGACCTTTGTCCAGAGTGGAATGCCTCCCCGGCTCCCGGCACATGATCAGTGCATGCTCAGTCACGGTATCAGTGCCTGCTCAGCCACGTGATCACCGTATGATAAACACGTGATCAGTGAACGACCAGCCACGTGATCACTGCATGCGCAGTCAGGTGGTCAGTTCCTGATCAGCCACCTGATCAGTGCGTGCACAGTCCCCTGATCAGCGCCTGTCAGTCACTGATCACTGCCTGATAAACACGTGATCAGTGCCCGAACAGCCACGTCATCAGTGCATGCGCAGTCACGTGATCAGTGCATGATAGCCACGTGATCAGTGCGTGCACAGTCCCATGATCAGCGCCTGTCAGTCACTGATCATTGCCTGATAAACACGTGATCAGTGCATGATGAGCCATGTGATCAGTGCCTGATCAGCCACGTCATCAGTGCATGCGCAGTCACGTCATCAGTGCATGATAGCCACGTGATCAGTGCATGCTCAGTCACGTGATCTGGACTTGATCACCCACGTGATCAGTGCCTGCAGAGTCACGTGATCAGGGCCTGCTGAGCTGCGTGATTCCTGTCGGCTCATCTGCTTGACAATTGCCAGCTGAGCTGCGTGATTCCTGCCTGGTCACGTGCTTGATTATTGCCAGTTGAGCAGCATGATTCGTCACTGCTGAGCTCCATGCTTATTGCCTGCTGATTGCGTGGTTCGTGTCTGCTCAGCTCTTTGAGTATCGCCTCCTGAGGTCCCTGTTCGGTCGCCACCTGCCGGGGACCAGCCCCAACTGATCCAGGGTATTCGAAGGAGAGATGGCCTAGGCGACTATTTATATGCTAATCAGAGATGTCAAGAATAATAGTATGAGGAGAGCTCAGTAGGAAAATTCGGTGGAGAAAAGAGACTGAGTAGCTTGGTTTACGCGGAAGACCAATCAAACTTCAAGACAAGAAGTTTGCACCACTTACGTAGGCCGCAGGCGCCCTCTCGAATAGCGAAAGGTGCCTCACCCTAGACACCTTCTCGAGTGGGTCTTAGCAGCCCAGGCATAATTAGTAAGCGTGGTGGGTTCCGCGCTCCAGATGGAGACTCAGCTGGAAGTTAAAGGGAAGAATGACAAGGAACTTTATGAATTGGAGCTGTAAGTTAACTCTTTGACAGAGAGAGCGAGATGGTGGTGGGGGACAGCCCCCAGTGAAATCAGAGGTGAGAGCACAAAGCAATACAGTAGGCAGACTCTGGTTTTTTTGGGGGGAGATGCTCGAGAATATCCGGGTGGACTCCTGAGGCTCGATCCCGCATTTGCGTATGCCGAGCCTCCTTCCTCATGACCTTTGTCCAGAGTGGAATGCCTCCCCGGCTCCCGGCACATGATCAGTGCATGCTCAGTCACGATATCAGTGCCTGCTCAGCCACGTGATCACTGACGGCACAGTCACGTGATCAGCGCCTCTCAGTCACGTGATCACCGTATGATAAACACGTGATCAGTGAACGACCAGCCACGTGATCACTGCATGCGCAGTCAGGTGGTCAGTTCCTGATCAGCCACCTGATCAGTGCGTGCACAGTCCCCTGATCAGCGCCTGTCAGTCACTGATCACTGCCTGATAAACCCGTGATCAGTGCCCGAATAGCCACGTCATCAGTGCGTTCACAGTCCCATGATCAGCGCCTGTCAGTCACTGATCATTGCCTGATAAACACGTGATCAGTGCATGATGAGCCATGTGATCAGTGCCTGATCAGCCACGTCATCAGTGCATGCGCAGTCACGTCATCAGTGCATGATAGCCACGTGATCAGTGCATGCTCAGTCACGTGATCTGGACTTGATCAGCCACGTGATCAGTGCCTGCAGAGTCACGTGATCAGGGCCTGCTGAGATGCGTGATTCCTGCCGGCTCATCTGCATGACAATTGCCATCTGAGCTGCGTGATTCCTGTCGGCTCATCTGCTTGACAATTGCCAGCTGAGCTGCGTGATTCCTGCCTGGTCACGTGCTTGATTATTGCCAGTTGAGCAGCATGATTCGTTACTGCTGAGCTCCATGCTTATTGCCTGCTGATTGCGTGGTTCCTGTCTGCTCAGCTCTTTGAGTATCGCCTCCTGAGGTCCCTGTTCGGTCGCCACCTGCCGGGGACCAGCCCCAACTGATCCAGGGTATTCGAAGGAGGGATGGCCTCGGCGACTATATGCTAATCAGAGATGTCAAGAATAATATATGAGGAGAGCTCAGTAGGAAAATTCGGTGGAGAAAAGAGACTGAGTAGCTTGGTTTACGCGGAAGACCAATCAAACTTCAAGACAAGAAGTTTGCACCACTTACGTAGGCCGCAGGCGCCCTCTCGAATAGCGAAAGGTGCCTCACCCTAGACACCTTCTCGAGTGGGTCTTAGCAGCCCAGGCATAATTAGTAAGCGTGGTGGGTTCCGCGCTCCAGATGGAGACTCAGCTGGAAGTTAAAGGGAAGAATGACAAGGAACTTTATGAATTGGAGCTGTAAGTTAACTCTTTGACAGAGAGAGCGAGATGGTGGTGGGGGACAGCCCCCAGTGAAATCAGAGGTGAGAGCACAAAGCAATACAGTAGGCAGACTCCGGTTTTTTTGGGGGGAGATGCTCGAGAATATCCGGGTGGACTCCTGAGGCTCGATCCCGCATTTGCGTATGCCGAGCCTCCTTCCTCATGACCTTTGTCCAGAGTGGAATGCCTCCCCGGCTCCCGGCACATGATCAGTGCATGCTCAGTCACTCAGTGCCTGCTCACGGTATCAGTGCCTCTCAGTCACGTGATCACCGTATGATAAACACGTGATCAGTGAACGACCAGCCACGTGATCACTGCATGCGCAGTCAGGTGGTCAGTTCCTGATCAGCCACCTGATCAGTGCGTGCACAGTCCCCTGATCAGCGCCTGTCAGTCACTGATCACTGCCTGATAAACACGTGATCAGTGCCCGAACAGCCACGTCATCAGTGCATGCGCAGTCACGTGATCAGTGCATGATAGCCACGTGATCAGTGCGTGCACAGTCCCATGATCAGCGCCTGTCAGTCACTGATCATTGCCTGATAAACACGTGATCAGTGCATGATGAGCCATGTGATCAGTGCCTGATCAGCCACGTCATCAGTGCATGCGCAGTCACGTCATCAGTGCATGATAGCCACGTGATCAGTGCATGCTCAGTCACGTGATCTGGACTTGATCAGCCACGTGATCAGTGCCTGCAGAGTCACGTGATCAGGGCCTGCTGAGCTGCGTGATTCCTGCCGGCTCATCTGCATGACAATTGCCATCTGAGCTGCGTGATTCCTGCCTGCTCACGTGCTTGATTATTGCCAGTTGAGCAGCATGATTCGTCACTGCTGAGCTCCATGCTTATTGCCTGCTGATTGCGTGGTTCGTGTCTGCTCTCGCTGAGTATTGCCTCCTGAGGTCCCTGTTCCGTCGCCACCTGCCGGG